>NW_014554985.1:1293091-1341258 GCF_001313825.1 Dinoponera quadriceps | reverse complement strand
GGGGTCCAGATGATGATTTTTCACGAAAGTAAATCTTCATATCGTGTATCGACGCGACCTGAAGCGGCTCGCCATTATATATCGCGGTATGCTTTCTACCGGCGGTGTCCGCATCGCACGCACCGACGGTAATTGCAATTAACGCGTCTGACACGGCGGTTAGTGAGAGGCCTCCGCGCGCGCAAAAGAGGAACGAGAGTTTCCCAACCGGATGATCCACGTTCCGCTATCGCGCTATTTCGCGAATATTCCTCGAATTTACTTCGCCGGGACCATTGTGCGCCATCGTGCGCCGTTTCGTTTGACATGAGAACGGAACTGTGCTCCGGAGAGGCAGGTCGATAGGTATTCGCAGCCAAATCTCTTATATTTAAGATTATTTTAAGTTCGTCCTTAGATTCCCTGTAGCCAACACTGGAAGAAGGATTTAATAACAATCACCAAGATTTCGTGAATATGTTTCGTGAATATGTTTCAAATGTTTGATTATTGTAACTAAATCATTTGATTACAGTAATCAAACATTTGCACGGAGAAAAGAATTTTGATAGAACAGCGAATTGTTTATTAACATAGTGATGGCAAAAAAAATTTGTCTGCACAGCAGAAAGATTTGTTAAGAGTATTAATTGCTATTTGCTGGATATACGGACGGCAAAATAATTTAGTGATGCCAAATAAATTTTATTGCTGTCGCAACGACGTTTTATCACAACAGCAAAATCATCTTTTCCGTGTAACAAATTTCCTGCTGTCACTATATTGACAAACAATTTGCTGTTCCAGCAAGACTTGTTTCCTCCGTGTAGTTGAAACATATTCACAAAATCTTGGTAATTGTTACCAAATCTTCGGGGTACCTACTCAAACCTGAAAAGAGTATTCCTTGAGATTTCCTTAATCTTTCAGGTAATCTATTACAAATTCTAAATAAAATGAAAATATTTTTAAGTGTATCTCGCAAATAGATACATATTTATTATGTAAAATTAATATTTTCCATCCATACAAATTTATAAATCATAAATTAAAATTAAGAATGATTCGAGTTTCAATGATTAAATTCAAGAAATTTTAAAAGAAATTACAAAAATTTTGAAAAATAAATATTTAATATCGCATACAATTTTAAAATTTTATCTTCAAAACTTACTAATAAAAAAATTATATATTAAATAACCGGTACAAAACGCAAATTTTATAAATCTATTAAAATATATATCCATATTAATTCGATGAAATTGCACCTAACACGAAATTATTAACGTCAATATTGAATATCAGATGTGTGCCAACCGATGTGCTTTAAATATCAGAGCAATATAATTGAATATTTAAATTATATATGTAGATATATAAAAGAGAATCTATTATAAATATAAAAGAACTGCTAATATTTAAATATTAAACAGGAACTTAAAAACAACTTTAAACGTATACATATATAATAATATAAATATAATCTGAACATCACGGACTATTGATTTAGTTTAGTTTCTCATTTCAAAATGGCAGAATTGAGAATTATCAGATAAAGGAACCTTACATATAACTAAGCGTTATTCTAAGATGGGAGATAAATAATAATAAAGTAGGAGAAAAATTAACTTTTAAGGAATTAAAAAACATATTTTTGCCAATAATATTATAAATAATAAAGTAAGCCACACATGTGTCCTCGGAAAAATGTTCAGCAACTCGATGTATATCGTAGACACCTTTCACGAACAGAGACATTTTGGTGAACAAAGCGGACGCCATTTTCGATCAAAAAGTCCGGAGACTCTAACTTGCGGACTCTACGGAGACATACGCGGGACGCCCCATCTGCATTGCGTACGGGACGGAAAAGGACGAGGCGGAGGAGACGGGGCCGAAATAGAAGTGGCCAAAGGTCGAAAGCGCGAGGGGCTGGCGGCACAAAGCGCCGCGCGCGCTCTCGCTCCGCTCTTTAGGTCGAGCGCGTCGTAATCCCTCGCCCATGAAGACGGCACATCGCGATATTACCCTTTAATACCCGCTTTATGGCTGGCGACCGTCGTAGCGGCGCGCTTTTACGACGTACGATCAATCCGGCCAGCTTTGACACGCACCGACGCGTCCGTCGCGCGGGTCGCGCAAAATTCGCGGATTCAACGGGGCGAGACGACGGGGGAAATTTATGAACGAGACGCGTCCGTTCCTGAAACAATCCGCGGATCTTTTCCAGCCGTCTGTCGACCCGCGAATCTGCTTGTCGATTCCACTCGTCGACATCGAAACACCGCACTATTTTCGACTAACACCTCGACAAATTTCTTTCCCGTCTATAAGTTCGCTTGTTTTAGACCAACTTTAGAGAGCTTTTTTGCTTTTAAAACGAAACGAGTGTGTGAACTGAGTGTTGAAGGGAAAGGGAAGTTTCCTTCAGCACTAGTTCGACTGAAACGAACAGGCCTTATGTTCGCGATTTGTCTTCTATCAGAACATCTGTAAGGACACTCGAAGATACTAAAGAAAGGCAGTATGAAGAGATGATGAGAGAATTTGTGACATTGTAGCCAGATTGAAAGGAATCTCCACTTACGGCCAGAAACGGAGATCCGTGCTAACGGAGAGAAAGAGATAGATAGATAGATAGATAGAGAGAGAGAGAGAGAAGGCCGATCGCCAAGATGTCAAGGCGAAGGGTGCACTGGGTGACGCGTACTGCAGCTAACCTTACCGCGGCTAAGCCGAACGTCGATGAGCGGCTCTCCAGGGGGAAACCCTACGGGAAGGCCGGGAGAGAGAGAGCTTCTACGGCGGCGAGAGAGGAAGATGAGTTTCCCGGGAGAAGAGACGTCCGGGAGAAAGCAGCCCTTCACGTGGGGGAGCAGCACCGGGGAGGAGAGCGAATCTGGGACGCGAGAACGAACAACGATGGTCCGGTGGTCGTCGTTTCGCCGGGACCGCCGGGAGGAAGATCCGGTCGACGCGAGTCGGCGCGGCGGCACCCTGCCGTTTCCCCGTGTCTACGTACGTACACACGCACAATGTCGGCCGAGCGCCGGCATTGCGCAGGATTTACACGAGCGAGCAGCCCTTCGCGAGCGTACGCGCAGTGCGCAGGACAGGCACGATGCCGGCCACCACCGTGTGCCGTATAGTCTTAGATCATTGATCCAAATTCTGACTACAGCCGACCGGGCGGCCGAAAATACGCGACTCGGAGCGAATCACTCGAGCGAGTCCGCCGATCGATCCACGCGCGCGACCACCCGCTCTATGTAACGTGCGTGCCTGCGTGTGTACGCGTACGCAACGCGCGTGAGGGGCTGACTATCCCGCGACTGTACCCGATGGGAGTTCCAGGATGGATACCTCGTCGAACACTGCTGTAGCACTGTGTCGGTCTTTCTTCCTTCTCTTGTCCCTCCCCTTTTGATCCCCTTTCCTATTTCCCCTCGAGAACGAGAACGTCGGATTGTAGTGTCGCACTGACTACGGGAACGAGACCGGCGAACGAAGGACGGTATTCCGGCGAAACTTTCGGGGCGAGACCACCCCACCACATACCGTCACTGCAGTGCACCCCCTTAGTAACAAGTCGCCCCCTATCGTGGGTCGCCCGACGGCGACGGCGGCGACGGCAGCGGCGGCGTCAGCCGCCGCCACGGCCGATAAAATCCATATCGTTGACGAGGAATCGCCAGCGTGAATTTCGTCAGGGCTGAATACGTCCGCGTCGTCGGTGACCCGGTTAAAACGTCCGACCGTAGGGTGGACTCGCGCGTATTTCGATCGGCCGTACGATTTCGGCCAGCCCTCTCGCAGAGACCAGAGTGTTCCAAGTGCGCACTCACCTGCTGCTCGCTCGTTACACCCTCCAGCAATGTTCCAGGTTCCTCGAGCCGGGAAGCCTCAAATCGGGTGCGTCAGGTCCCGGGTGTCCCGGTGGAAACGCCGCGATGCAGGACGAACGGTGACGTCGCTCTTGAGGAGACCTGCGGGAGACGTCCCGCGGGAAGGAGTACGCGGATACCCCGGAGACTGGCCGGTCTCCGAGTTGTTCGCTCTCTTCTTCTCGCAACGGGACCCGGCCGGGTCCTCACCTCTCTCTCCGCGGCTACTGTGCAACACCGAGAGATCGCAGCAGTTGAGAACAGATGAGAGTACAGTAGAACAAAGTAGAGTAGATCGTAATGAGAAAACAGAGAGAGAGAGAGAGAGAGAGAGGGGGAGGAAGGAGAGGGGAGAGAGAGAACGAGAGAGTGAAGGATAACGACGGATAGAATCAGGGAAGATGAGAGACAGTTAGGTCGGTCGTCGGGTCAGGTCACTGGAGGAAAACGGAGAGCGGCGGAATGACAGCTCATGGAGGCTACGGTGGTGACGTACGTGTGCGTGTGTATACGTGTCTATATGTGTACCAGAACAAGTACGACGATGCCGGTGTCCGTAGGCGACGGGGGTGGCGGGCGGGCGAGCGATCGGGCCGAGAGAAACGGACAGAGAGAAGAATGATGGAGAGAGAGAGAGAGAGAGAGAGAGAAAGAAAGAGAGGTACGTGGAGACCGGCGTAGAGAGAGAGAGAGAGAGCAGCGGTCGCCTCCTCCTCCTCCTCCTCGACGACGAGCGGGATGTTGTCCGATGCGGAAGTATCTCGGTCGATCCTCGGCGTCGGCGACGCTAAATCCTCCTCGGCGTCCGGCGCTACGACGACTGGCTCTCTTCCGTGAGCTGTCGCTCGACGACGGCGATGACGGTGACAACGATGACGATGATGACGGTGACGGCGACGGTGACGGCGACGATTTTCACAGTGCCTGCGGCCCCTCGACTACCTCGAAGCTCGGCAGCAACACTCGCGTTGCGGGCTGCCGGCTCTCTGACGGAGAACTCGCGGTGCTGCGGCCCCCTGCGTCGCCGAGGCTCCACGAACCCTCCCCTCCCACAATGTCGCGACGCGACCGGCACCCCCACTAGTCGTACGGCGCGATTGGTCGTCCGCGCAGCCGGGCCTACCGCCGCCGCTGTCGTCGTCGCGCCGGTCTATACATCGTCAGGGACGGCCACGACGGTGGAACACTTCTGGGTGTACATGCCCGAGTCTGTCTGGGTGCCGCGAGATCGAACGGCAGGGGAAACCGGGGAGGAAGGTACGTACGACCACCGGGCTAGTCGCGCCGAACCGGCGGAAAGGGCGACTGCTGCCGGAAATGACGTAACGACCGTCATAGCGGATCGGAGAACTCGGCGATTGCGGAGGTCTCCGTGGAACCTGAGTTCCTTTCCCCGCAGAGGAGGGCAGAAGCCAAGGGTTGGAACTACCTGCTTCGCCGCGTATGTCGCAGCTGCCTCACCGATTCCCGATTATGTGCGCGAGAAAGTCAATCGACGGCTGCGCCCGGAATCGCGCGGCGTACTTAGCGCTACACCTTGGAAATTAACCTTAATGATAGAGTGGATGATGAGCAGGGACGATTAGCGGTCGCTCTGTCGGCTCCGAACATGAGCGGAACTCCACAGGCTTATCCCGCGCATGCAGGCTAATTGCGAGCGGACAGCAGGTGGAACCTAATTGCTCCCCTCCGATATTATTTGTACCTCTGTATTAATACATAATTCAGCTCGTCCGTAAGTCACGAATCTTCTGGAATCGGCGGGTGGACACGGGCGAACCCTGTCTTCGCCGGGTCGGCGAGGTCGGCTCGGGACAGGGTTGAATGATGCAATTAACGACAAAGCGGAGGAAACCTCAGGCTGACGCATCGTTCCGCCGGACTGCCGGACAAAACAGGTTTTTGCTTTCAGCTCTTCGCAAGCGTCTTCTTAAGGGCGATTAATCAATCGACGGGGTTGCCGCGTTAGTTGCGCGACGCAGGGGGGGGGGCGCGAAGTGCGCGGGCTAATTGCAGCACGCGACAACAGCGGTGGGTAACAATCGCCTGCTATGATTGAACACCTGACGTAAGTATCCGGTACAAATTGTCGCGATGGGATAAATTCATACCTCGAATTCTTTTCGCACGCTTGTCAGAGATAATACCGGGTGTTAAAGTAAAAGTATCGCAATGCCTAGATGCGTGCTTGACTCGGGGTATTCTTATTGTCTTGAATCTTAATAGACAGACGACAGACGTCGATTAGACGCAGAGGCGATCCTTATGTTACATATTAGGCGTACAAATCAATTCGGTGCCCTTTTTCATAAAATTTAAAGTTTATTTACAGGTCAGGTACAAGTTTAATGTTCGAAATCATTTCCATTATTTTCTATGACTTTACTTCATCCGTCGGGTAGCTGATGAATACCTTCGCGGAAAAAACCCGGCGATTTCGACTCGATAAAGTCATCGATGCTTTTTCGGACGAAAATTAAAATGCGTGCCCGCCGGATGATGTTGAAGCGAGCAAAATAGGTGGTGATCCGACGGGGCTGGATCTGGCGAATAAGCCGCATGAGGGAGAATTTTCCAGCCCGACGTATAAATAAGATCTTTCGTCCTTTTTACAGTATGTGACCGCGCGTTATCGTGCAGCAGAATCAGCTGCCTAGTTGCATTGCCGGTAAGAGCTTTTTTTTACAAGTTTTATGGGTCACAGCATCTTCACCCAGCACGGAACAAATTATTTCGGTAGACCGAGCAGCATTTTTATTCAACCGGAGTGCAAAAAGCCTCAGATGCTTCTTTTCGCCCAACATCGTCATAACTATTGTTTTCTGAGGTTATATCGGCAAGGCCGTCAACTATTATAACGCTTTTTAAAGCTTAAGGTTGGCACTTTCAAATCACCATAGGACGGGAAAAAAATGTTTAATTTGAAGAGTTACAGGACAATAAATGCAAAGACACTGAATTAATTTGTACGCCTAGTACAAATAACGCAGACACGATCACGCTACTCCTTTTGTATTTCTTGTATGGTTAGTCATAAAAGGATTGCAATACTTGTTTTCGATGAATTTCGCAACATATCTCGCATCCAAAAAAAAAATGTAACTGCTAAGATTTATTAAAAATTAAATTCTCCTATTGAACACACCGGGTACGTCTCAAAACTTATAAAAGAAGTATTGCTTCTTTTTCTTGTGGCTGATTATATAAGTCTTACGTACAAATAATTGCGATATAAATATGATAAGAATGCGCTATTTCGTTTTATCTTATCTAACGGAAAATATAATCAAGATACATAAAAATGTTTGTGCAACTTTTCGTAATTTTTGGAGCCTCTGAATTTTATTGAAAAGTTCGCAAAATGTTCTTTGAAATTTCCCCTCGCTTTCACATATTGAGCGACGCTGCGATTCATTTTTGCGCATACTTTCACCATATAAAAACATTTATGATTGTGTGCAGCCAATACGACGTAAATTTTGTAGAAAGAAATCGGCACTTCGCCGCCAATCTTTTCAAGTGTATCCCCTTAATTGCGAACATTCGAACTTCCAACGTAAAATATATGTATATATTTGAATATATATGTATATATGTATATGTTTTCTATGGTGAAAGTTTACATATTCGTAATTAAAGAGCCAAACGATAAGAATATCCAAAATTAGATACTAATCCATATAATTGGTAATTTTACCTTATCAATAATAAATATCATTAAATATGCGCCGGAAGAGCCGTATATCACAGCATTCGTGTGGTCTAGCGAGCCGGTAACAGCTTGTACATGCGTACCGCGCGAGTACGCGGTCGGCTCTTACTTGTCCAGCCGCCGGCGCAGTTCGGACGTCGCAAATTTATCGCATTGAAAAGAAATCAGACGGGAGCATTTGTGGGAAGTCGATATTATCACGTCTCTCTGTCTCTCGCTCCTTCCCTCCCCACATAGAGAGTGACACAAGACGGTGACCGTCGGCATGCAGGAAAAATACGAGATAGAGGTTGAACTTCCCAGTTGTATCCGAGGAATTTCCTTCCGACTCGATTCCGCGCGACGGCTAGAATAATGTATCTCGGAGGTGTTGCCGCCGCGCAAGCGAGCGCGCGCGTGGAACTTCGCGAAGCGTATTCCGCAAAGTTCCGGTGCTTTTTACGAGCGGGACCCGTCGCGCCCGAACGTCGGCCGGACGTCGATAAAGGCGTGCGCAAGAAAAAAGAAGAGGGAAAAAAAAGGAAGACGAAAGAGAAGGGAAGGAAAGAAACGTCAACTCTCGAAGTTTTTCGCTTTCGGTTCCTTTCAGTGCTTTGCACTGCCAGATCTGAAATTATTGCGCTCGTTTCGTGCCTTGCTTCCTGTTTTCCACCGTTTTCCGGGGAGCGGTCGTCGCTCGTGCCCCGAATTCTACATCGCTGCACGGCGAAGTCGCGGCACTGGCAGTCCGTCCGTCCGTTCCGTTCGTCCAAGACCCGTATGGAAACCGATATTTTTGTCGGACCGGAACCGTAAACCGCATCGAAATTTTATAAAGTTTACAGAACCGAAACCAAAATCGGAACCGTTACCTTTTTTTCGGTTTTTACGATTCTTTTCTGTTCACTATTTCGCTTCTTATTCTATGATTTTAAACAATCGTTTCTTTTTTCATTTTGTAATAAAATTCTAGTTCTCACGAAAGAGCAGAATATTGATTAATTATCGCGACTAATAAATAGAAAAGAAACATTAAGCGTATGATATTGAATAGAAAAGGATTAATAGAAGAAATAATATATTTTAGGATAAACAATTTTCGGATAAACAGAAAGACAATCATCCTGAATTGTACAAAATACTCTAACACGTATATATATGTGTGTGTAATTTAAGTCAATAAAAATTTAAATGAGGAAAGAAGTTTAAAAAACCAGAACCGAAAAAACCGTAATTTAAACGGTTTACTGGTACTTTCATTGCCCAAAAAACCAGAATCTTCATTGAATATTTTAACTGACCGGAAGCGGACTGATATTTTCATTCGGTCCGAGTTTCTGGTTCAAAAACACGTCGCAGGTGTATCGATATCTCGGCAGGTCGACGCACCATTCACGATTCTAGACCACCTATAGGCATCATGCGCGAGACGCATGTAATTAATCGCGCCCTTGCGTTAATGGATTAGCGAAAGGTGTTCCGAGCGGCCTACTGAGTCCGCCAAACGACGTTAACATCAAAGCTGATACACTGACAAGGTCTATGATCCCATCGTGATAATATCGATTCCGCAAGGACGGTACCGTGTCCTCTCTCTCTCTCTCTCTCTCTCTCTCTCTCTTTCTCTCTCTCTCTCTCTCTCTCTCTTTCTCACATTCTCTCACTCTCCCGTTCTCCCGCTCTTCTTCGTGCGATGCAAATTTTATACCGCGGCCCTAATGGTCGCGTGGTTGTTTACGCGAGTAGAAAGTAGCGATTGTGTGCGCACAAACCGCAGGAGTTCGCAGTTAAATTTCGAAAGGCCGCTCTTAAAAAGCGGGAAAGATTCCGGTCGAAACTCTTGGCCCTATGTTGAATCTTCCTACAACACAATAGGAGCTAAGATAGTAAGATATGTTCAAATTCAATTCTTATATCATAATTTATTTTTATTATATAGTCCCTGGCCATATTGTTAGACGCACTTTGATTCTTTAAAGAACACAGGTTAGGAGGAGAAGAAAAGCTAATTTTATGTTTACTCGATTGGAATAATTTTCGTTGTCGAACAGCGCTTTTACCTCTGCAACCTTCTGAGATGTCGAATCACTTATTTTACTTATAATTTCAATAAAAAATATTAATATTTTCCACGCAGAAATTTATTTTTCTGTTAGCAGAAAAGGAATTTAAGGTTTCAAATCACGGATAAACAAAAATAAGGATTCGAGGAAGAAGTTAATAAACGTCGGTATCGTGCGAGTAGATTTTCATTAATTTCCACAGGCTGAAAACCTGAGTAGGCTCGAACTGTCCCTCAAGAGCGTCGAAATTTCGATTCGGGAATCTCGATAACGGGCGTAAGAGCGTGAGACACAAGGCTGTTATAAGGCGAATTGTCCCAGTCATGCTCATTTGTCGCATTGCAGTGCGGGACATGCATTGTGCGATCCTTCGCGCGCTCTCTCCTCGCTCTCTCGCGCGACGGAAGGCTCTCCGGCCGGCGCGGTGTCCACGTTAGTTTTCCTAACAACCGGACACGCACGTCAACTCCGCTTTGAGCGGTGCTCGCGCGATGAAACAAAAGAAAAAAAAAAAAAGAGGAAAGAAGAAGGAAGCATCATCTCGTTACCACCCCGTAAAAACGTAATGCCGCAATTACTACGCGCGTAATAGCGCGCGCGCGCCAGAAATAGAGGATAGGCTTCCGATCCGGGAACAGTTCTTATCCAATTTGCCCGCGAAAATCCCGCAGTAACTAATTTAAATTCCTCGCCGCTCGCGATACCAATTCCCAACCGCCGTTAATTATTTCCTCCTCCGTCGGAGCGCGTCTTTTATACACAACGTGTCTTCGTTTCTCTCTCTTTCTTTTCCCATTCCGCGCGATCCCGTCGTGCGTTTCAAGAAGAGACTGTTCTCTCTCTCTCTCTCTCTCTTTCGAACCTTCATCCAATCGCTTTTGACATACGCGCTCTTGACGTACGACTGGCAGTCCCGCCGACCGGGAAAAACTGTAACTCGCTAACGAAAGATTTCCCTCCACGCGGAAACGAAAACTGAATATCTGTCCGCCTCGCGAGAACTTTCGAGTCCTCGCCATTGCGGAGAGATGAAGACGCGACTGCGGTACCAATGGCGTCTATTCACGCGGCCGTCGCTCGTAATACTTCCTGACGCAGCCGAAACACCGTTCCGCTCGGCCGAGGAGGCCCGTATTCCAACGAAGTCCAGCCGTAATGAAGCTAATGAACCGACTCCGATCGCTCTTCAATCATCCGCGGCGCGCGCCGCCACGTCGCAGGTCTCGTCCGCGAGACGCAGCGCGACGTGTCTCACAACTGTGATTCCATAACAATGGAAATAATTTCGGGAACATACACGGGAACACGTACGGGTCACGTGAGAGCGCGGCGACTGGGACGAATTCTCCGGAGATGAAGCGAGAAATTGGATCGCGCTCTGTGATCGCCCGCGTCTGTCTGCGAGCTTCCTTAAAGAAGGACCACCCATTCGCCGTTTCCCGAGCAGAAATATTAGGTGTACAAGTTAATTCGGTGCCATTGCACTTGATGTCCTGTGACTCGGATTCAAATTTAAATTTCTCTCCCCTTCCTATGTGGTGATTTGAAAGTGCCAAACTTAAGCTATCAAGGAAAATTCAAGGTTCAACGTAAGGCTGAAATTTTGCTTCGGTATTATTCAGTTTAATTGACGATTCGACGTTTTTCGCTAAGGTGGGGAGAGAGAAGTGCGAAATCGTCGAACATCTACTCGTCGATAATCGAGAGATACATAATTTGTTGTACATAACCGGAGATGTACGAGCCGGAACGGAGACAGTCGTAATTTTTCCGACGCGTCGTCGGACGCTCTTATTGGAAAACTCGTTAGCATCGCCGCCTCCACTTAAGTCGCAGGAGACAAAGTTGAATTCTCTTCCCGGGAACGGCCGACCTTAAAGCCGTACATTAAACTCCTCCTTAACATTTATGTTTCAAGCGACGCCGATGCGATATCCGTATCCGCTTGAGCACGTGTCTCGCGTTTAAAGGGGGATTGATACATTTTTTATCGAGACGTACGTATCGGTAGTGCGCTTTTGCTCGCGCTATAGGCAGGATTACATAGATACACGGAGATAATCTTTTCCTCTCTACCTCCTCTTTTCTTCCGTCTTCCCCTCCCCCCTCCCGGCCCTTCCTTCTTCGACGCAGAAAGTACGATTTGGGAAATCGCGTGTTACACGGACGACGTTTTGGGCGCGAACAACGGGATCGAATCAACGTCCAATTTAGAAACGCATTAAGTGCAATTATTCTTTAATGAGGGCTCATTGAGCAAACGATTAGTTCATAATGCGCGCATGCATTATGGAAGTTTGTCTAAGCTCTCGACTTAGAAGTTTGACGCCGATCGAGAGCGCCGATCGGGATTCTCGAAAGAGGAATTTGCGAACAAATTGTCCAGTAATTTCTCTTGTAACTGTAATTGCAATATAATTATATTGCAATATAACTGTAAATGCAATATAATTGTAATATAATATTTAGTTGGTATTCATTGTTGGTATTCATTGTTGGGATTCAGTTCGTACTCATTGTTGCTAGGAGATCTTCAGAAATAAACCAGTTTTCTTTATACAATATCCGATCTACTTTTTCCCGTGCGTTCATTAGCTCGGACAAAATAATTAATTCCTCATTAACTATTGCGAATTTTGCAAAAAGATACGTGACCTTTCTGCTCAGTTTCACCCGTTCTATCTGCACGCCAGGAGAATCGAAACGGCCTGTATATATTGTTTTATTTTTTTCCTTCTTATTCTCTCTTTCTCTCTCTCTCTCTCTTTCTCTCGTCCTTTTCGTGAATATTCTATTATATTGATGCAAAAGTTCGCTCCGTTTTATCATCAGTTCTCTACTCAGAAATTTCAGAATTTCCACGACCGTGAGATTACGCAGCGACAAAAGAGGTGGCAGGTCATCGAATAAAACAGGACATATTTAATCCGTTGATTCTATTCAAAAATAAATAAGTATTACACGTATATTTTGATTAAAAAACGGAATGAACTTCGGTATTAACCCGATAATTGTACTACTCTATCATAAATGTGTACCACTCTCGTTCGGAGCAGACAATAAAGTCATTATTATTATCATTAATATTATCATTATTATCATTACTATTATTATTATTATTACCCACATGTATATACCCTGAATTTAACGCGGGTTGTTATTAGTGAGAGACACATTGTTAACGATTACGAGCGGGCGACATCCATCAAACGAGCCTTCTTAATCGTGTCAATCGTGGCGCGAGGCGAATGATATTCAAATTGAAATCCAGGTGTGACGAGCGGTGGGACGGTGATTACGTATGCGCAATTTATGCGTCGCTAATTGCATCTTTGCTGTTATCCGTGTCCTCAGGCGGCGGTATTCGCTATTCGCACCGATACAGCGGTGTGCACGACGTCCGCGGCGCTGACGAGATGTCTCGAAACGAGTACAGTTTGCATCTGCTTTTCGACGAGGAGCTCGCGCTATCTCGGCCCCTCTATCTCCTTTTAGCTGTTCGCTCATGCATGAATCCCACGATAGATTTACCGTGCCGTGCGCCATACGGTGCCGATGTGACGTGGAGTCGCGTCACGTCGCCTCTCGCGATTAAGAGAGGCCCTCGCGGGCTTGATCGCGGCCGCCGATTTATCGACCCGCCGAATAGTTTCGATTGCCGCAGTGCATCCCACGATTCTCAGTGCCGTGGCACGCGCTCGCGAAAATGCAGCGCCTCGATTCAGCCGCCTTGCTGCAGGCCGGCAGGCTTCGTTACTCCCACCCCCTCTTCCTCCGGGGAACCTATTTATTTTTCGAGATGTTCGAAGTATTTCGCATGAGTTCTTCCCGAATCCGTCTGTATTCGATTTGAATCTGTCATCGTGAATTTGCCTCGCAAAATATTCCGCGGGAAGAACCGCTTAATATCAAATATGAAGCTGCAAATTTCGCCGATTGTAATTTATTTATTACGTTTACAAGTTATTATTATTACGTTATTTATGACAGCTAGATCGGGGATACATTTTGCACCGCTGATACATTTCGAGGAAACTTCAGTGGCGAAATCTTACCTCTTGAATATCTTCGAGGAAAGATACACGTTTACCGTTCGAATCTGCAAACGCAGTTTCACCTCCGCGAGGATCCCCGGTCTCGATGCGCTTTTTATATATTAAAAGCGACGTATATCCGTCGAATATTTGAGCGAGACGACGATCGGGCACGCGACCGAGGTAGCAGTCAGGGCGTGGGCCGTCTCTTTTACGGTCCTGGTTATACTGCGCGGCGCTAGTATTGACCGGCGCCCCTTACTAACCGTGTTGAGAACATCAGAAACGCGAAGTATAGCAACCCCCTACGCTTTTCTCCTCTCTTCCCCGAGAAGCTCGATCTTCCTTCGCCCGCATCCCCCTTTCTCTCTCTCTCTCTCTCTCTCTCACGCTTTCAGCCCTTACGACGTCGTCCTACGCACCTGCGTGCTCGTGGCGTGCTCGCGCACGCCATATACACCACCACCAATCCGGCACACTCCGATTCAACGGAATATCGACTCGCCGGCCGATCGATGCTGATATCGCCAGACGTATCGATGTACCTTGTCCCACATCCAGCCGAAAAGTCACATTGCACGTACAAATGAAACATCCAGATCGACAGAAATGTCACGGTACTGAAACGGGTATCTCTGATCCTCTCACATGGATGAGGACGATTTTAATATCGCACACAGAGATTTCGCTTCGATGAAATTTTAATTCGATTAAATTTTCGCCCGAATGCAATTCTCCGGACGTCCACAATGTCCGACGATGGGAATTGAAAGGTTACGGTCTGGGATGACGTCGATTCGCGAGGAATTCCGCTCGGCGAAGGAAACGTGCCTCTCTTTCCTTCTCTTGTTGCCCCGACGATGGGAATAGAAAGCGGCCGTATTAATAGAAAAGAAGGTGATATTTCACGGCCCTCGTAGGTGCAATGGCTCCTTCTAATATCTCCGCTATTACGTGGCGTATTCTAGTAATCACTCGCGGAATCATTTATTCAATAACTCGCTATTACGCAGTAGCGCTAATATTCCAATAGTCGGCATTTACTATAACGTATATTTATTCTCAAGCATTTCGAAACATCTTTAAGGTACATTTTCGTACATTTAATTATATATATTTCTTCGTTTTTCTCAAACTTGAGCGTATTATCATACGAATATATGTGCACTTGAATCTTTTGTTCGTGAAAAAATGTTCAAGCGGCCCACTAATAACAGAATAAATTAAGCTGATCACGTTGGTTCGCCCTGTATATATATACATAACACAATTATGATACAAAATGTAAATGATGGAGATGGCATATAGTGCCAGTTTCTCCTCTAATAATAAGTCCGCGCCGGTAGCGCCTGCACTTCACGAGGGATGCCGCGACGAGAAGGCCGCCGCTGCATCCGTGACGTTGCATCCGAGAAATTGATTGCAGTCAGTCGCGCGGAAGCGGCGGCCGCGACGTTAACGACACTCGGTCTCTGAGTTGTGCTTATCAGAGCAGACGGACTTTAATTAATACCCGATCGCAAAAGAAATCTGCTATGCGAGCGTGCAGATCTGCATACAGCCTCTCTCTCTCCCGTCTGCCGCCGCTGCCGCGGAACTAATCGCCGCTCGTTGCGCACCGAAATTTATTACGATCGCGTGATCGCGCCGTGGTCCACCACCGTTAATTGCACACACGCGGATCCCGCAATTTCCCGGCTCACCGAGGTGTCGGCGAGGTGGGCAGGTATCTGCTGGAGGCGCGCGCGCGCTAAAGGTCAGGCCGATTCTCTCCACTCCATGAAAAACGAGCGGAATCGATTCTCGTGCGAGAACGCGCGCGCGCGCGCCATCGAGTGCAACGCTCTCGCGTGCTCGCCGCGATCTATTTCTTGCCGTGTCACATTTTTCCCCGCAGCGCCGCCGCCGAGTTTCGCCCGAGATCGCGCTCAGAGTCGGCCTGTTAATTTCCTATATGCGCGATAATCCCACGGACGGGAGTGCACGACGTGGATACAGAGCGGTGTATACGTTATTAGAGACACCGAGACGTCGAGCCGCCACGCGAGATCGTATCGCGCGATTGCGATATCGGCGCTTATCAATTCGCGACTTCTCGGCGAATTAATTCGCGGATTAACGTGGCCGCTCGAGCGGCACGACGCGGATCAATAATTATCCACTTACACCCGTGCGAGGCAACTCTGTTACCACTTTACGTGGTGGAGGAGGAAGGGGAGGAGATACATACGTTTTTAGCATTGCGATCGTCGCGCGCATCGTCGCCGCAGCCGTTTTTATTATTATCGCGCGCGCTAAGCGGATTACCCGGTCTCCGCTTCGTTCTCCGAAGCGAATAGGGGAATTTCGCCGGTAATCCGCGGGGGAAACTATTAGACCCCTGTGTCGGGCAGATTTGAGTAATCGAACGCTTTAGTCGCTTTGTAGACTCGCGAATCCGTCGCGTAGAACGCGCGCCCTGTCGATGCCCCGTTGTCATCGTTGTGTAACCGAACCGAAATAGAACGGTCGATGATGTCTGTGCGCGACGAGATTACGAGAGACTCGTCTTTCCTGATTCTTTCTCGTCTAGGTTATGCTACTTTGATATTTCGCAACAAGATCTACGTGTATGACAGATCGTAAGTCAAATCGTAGGAAGCGATCGAAATTTCGGCCTATGTTATGTATTTAATTTTATAACATCCTTATAAGCGCGCAATACTCCTATAGAATATTATATGAATTTTATTAAATATTAAAATAATATTCTTATAATATTCTAAGAGTGTTACATATTTTTTTAATATTATATAAGAATGTTCTGTTGATATTATATATTCGTCATTAAAAAAAATAAAATAATAATAATGTAGAAAAACATAAAAATTATATACGTATATATATTTTTTTTCTCATTTTATTTTAATAATTTAATATTTTAGTCATTGTTTTCTTAAGTATAAAACGTACTTTTACATAAAATTATTTCGACTTTATTTATATAATAAAATAATTGGTAATATATAATAAAACAATATTGCAATACATTTGAAATAAAAGAACTGCAATTATATATATTATATATATATATATATATGTATATACAGTTGACGAGGTCCGAAAAAGCATCGATATCTATTGAGTTCTATTGAGTCAAAACCTCCAAGTTTTTTTCCGCAAGAGCATTCATTAGCTGCCCGGCAGATGTTTCGCGAAAATGTGACAGTGGCGAGGAGAAGTTAACGGGGAGGATAATTTTCGGAGGATGAATCTCGAGTGTTGCTGGAAAGTGACTTCACGTCACATGCTAATCTCGGCTAATTGTAATACGACTGCGGCGCTGACCGCTGTCAGGGGCAGTGGTGCGGCTCGTTTGCGAGACAAAAGACGAATCAAATGCATAGTGCCCTATGCTGGGTTTCAGTGATACCGGCCTGTCCGGATAATATTTCACGGTTAAAAACACAGAGCTGTGAACAACGAGGCGAATAATATGCAATTACATCGAGTTGTAAAATAGTAGAGCGTTAATCAGCGCGTGATCAGCGATAACGACGGCGCTGTTAACTCCAGCCTCCTACACTGAGAGAAAAATATAGTTATTTTTGGGGCAATAATACCCTTTCTTTTTTTAGTCACAAAAGTAGCAGTACCAACATGCACGTAAGGTTATTATCACTAACACTATAGCAACACTTACTAGAAAAATAGTTCTCTCGACTATTTTTGCGGTTAAAATGAAAAAAGAATATCGTTATCCCCGAAAATAACTTATTTTTCTCTCAGTGTGAGTCGACATTTTGGTCCTATATTTAATTCTATAATGCACAGTGATAACAAAGATATCAAAATAGTTAACATTACATTTTTTCCCTCTTAGAACCGCGGATGAATCACTTCGGAAAATGAGAAGAAATAATTCACAAATAGGCAAAAATGGCCCAACCGCGGTTCTAACGTTAAATAGGAACGAACGATCCAAATCTCGTCAGAGTGGCATTGGAATTTCTACCTGGGCCGGCGGTTGAAAAATCCACCACGTCGCGTCCGACTCTGCGACAAAAGTACGCGGGGTGCGAATTAATTTCGCGGTCGGGCGTAATTAGACGTGCGAATCGCATTTTAAAACTTCCTTCCGCACACGCGTACGTACTGGAGCCGGCTTTATACCCTGAGATCGGACTGTGGCGGGCAATTAAAATCCTAATTAAAGAGTCCGTGACCGACGGCCTGGCGAGGCGTAGCGAGACACGAGAACGCTTCACCGTTCGACAGTGCCGTTCGGTAATACATACGCTTATTAAGACCGCCGGCGGTATATTTACATGACGTTCATTATCATCGTACGGCTCGCGAGGAATCGTTCCTTCGCCCGCTTTGCATCGCGCGTCCAGTGACGCGATACCTCCATTAACCGCAACGCCTGTTCGGCCTCTTCTCTCCCTCCCCCTTCTCCCCTCGTCTCCTCCACCAACGCAACTTTGTATTTAACTCTCCTCGTATTTCCCTCCTTCGCACTTTAACAACTCCTTTGTGATAAAGCGCATTCACCTCTGCCGCAGTTAGTACAGGTGTTCGCAGCGTCGTCGGCCAGTTGCCTCCCTCTTTCCCGATCGATTGTCCGTTTCGGCGATATCAGATCGGCAAAGTGGACGACGGGTAACGCTCGGGTCAGGCAGTCTGCTAGGCGTTCAACGAGCGAAGGTGGCCGGCTATCAGTGCCGGTTCGACGAAGACGTTCACCGATACCAATGGCGGACTATTTCGAGAGAAGGGCGAATCACGTTTCCGGATTTATTCTAAAGAGCGATATATCAAATGCTAACGTTGACCACGAGAGTCACGGGAAAGACGTGTCAATTGAGATTACGGTATCCCCAGGTGGGAGACACACCGAGCGATAGAGATGCATTGTACCGTTAAATAACCAAGAGAGAGAGAGAGAAAGAGAGAGAGTGCGACGGCTGTTGTGGAGCCGAAGCGCCGCTTTAAGATAATCGGTCCGTCGAGCCATTTTATCCGTTTAAATTTCAGCGGCATACTGATGGAAATACCGTCTATACGGCTATATAAGTTAGAACACGATTGGATCGACTTGGAAGCTGAGATATTTGCAACTAAAGAGACGTTTTATACTATTTCCTGAGGTTACCCGAGTCGAAATCTCAGTTCTGTTAGATGTACAAATTAATTCGGTGCCTTCTTTCGCGAAATTCCAAGTTTATTTACAAAAATTCGAGTACAAGTTTAATGTTCGAAATAATTTCCATTTCCAACAACGATAGTTAAATAAATAAAGTTATAAGAAAGTATTTTTTTTCAGTAAATAGTAAACTCATGAAAGGGCCCTTAATATCGCCGCTGAAAGTCCGGCATTCTGCGGATCAGCCATCTTAAATGTCGCAAAATCGATCGTATCGCGAGTGACGACGAGTTATTTCGCGGCTGACGTCCGCGCGGTAATTAATTCACCGCAAATTCTGCAAAATGAAATTCCTTCTGGAAAATCGGTACGAACTCGATCAAGCGTGCGGCGAAGGGCGCGACGTTACAGAATTATCGGTCCGTGCGTCGGCGGACGCGCGTTAACGCGTCCATTCATCGTCGCGTTTCAATCGTACGCGTTAATCAGATGTATATTCCGCCACATGTGCGAATAGATTTTCGCGGTGTGTTTGCGCTGTCAAACATGCGAGACGTGAATCAACTTGCGGGCGCGCGAGCGATTTACAGTAAATAACGCGAATGCTGATAAAAGCCGGCGTTTTAGTTGTGCAAATTAATTCCGTGAAATCTTCTTTCGTGAAATTCAAAGTTCATTTGCAAAAAGTCAAGCACAAGTTTAATGTTCGAAATAATTTCCATTATTTTCTATGACTTTACTCCATCCATCGAGCAGCTAATGAGTTCCCTTGCGGAGAAAACTCGGCGGTTTTGACTCAATAAAGTCATCAATGCTTTTTCGGACGCCTCGTCGACTGTTTTAAAATGTGTATTCGCCGGATGATGTTGAAGCGACCGAAATAAGTGGTAATCCGACGGGGCCGGATCAAGCCGCATGAGAGAGAATTTCCCAGACCAATGTATAGATGAGATCTTTCGTCTTTTTTGCAGTACGTGACCGCGCGTTATCGTGCAGCAGAATCACCTGCCTAGTTCCATTGCCGGTAAAAGGTCTTTTTACAAGTTTTATGGGTCACAGCACCTTCACCCAGGTGCGAAACAAATCATTTTAGTATACCGAGCAGCATTTTTATTCAATTGAAATGCAAAAAGGATGCAGTGCCTCAGATGCTTCTTTTCGAACAACATCGTGATAATTACTGTTTTCTGAGATTATATCGGCAATGCCGTCAACTGTTATAGTGCTTCTTAAAGCTAAGGTTGGCACTTTCAAATCACCATGTGGGACAGGAGAAAAATTTAAATTTATACCAGAGTTACAGGACATTAAATGCAAAGGCACCGAATTCATTTGTACACCTGATAAACGTGTAATATAAAATATCTGAAGTGCGCGTTTCGACGAGATATCGACGGAGATATAAATTATGACGCCGCGTTGGGCGGCGCAACGCGGCGGCTGAGGGCAAAAATAAAAACGTCACACGCGTGGCAGAGGTAAAAAAATTATCCAGATATGCTCGCGTGTTCGTGTGACAACGAAACGCTGTAAATCTTCGCCGGGCGGACGGACGTCTGTCGATGTTCGCATATTACGCACAGTGTGAACGCAAAAACGTTCGTAACAACGCGTGAGAAAAACCTCCCGCAAACGAAGCGTCGCTTTCGTTTTGCGAGAGCGCGACGGCGATCAACTGTCGCGATCCGCGACAAAAATTCATCGTGAATGAGTCAAAATGAATCGACCGAACAATTTCAGATGAAAAAAATAGAAAAAAGAGAAAATAGAAAAGAGAGAGAGAAAGAGAGAAAGAGGAAGAACGCGCTCGGGTTGCTCGTGGGGAACAAACAGACCCAGGAACGGGGATTTACCGAAGAGGGCAGAGGCTGGGCGTTTACGAGGCGCCACGACGACGGCGCCTCATCGATCTGACTAGCCGAATACCGCAGCCACTTACGATATACAGCGACTGTGTGCTACCGCCATAGGAAATCCACATATCTGCAGAGAGAGAGAGAGAGCTGCCAGCTACTGCAAGAGATATAAACCGTGAGACGTCTCTTGGACACGTTACGTCTCGATATCCACCACGCTTGCTGTTAATCCTTTAAAGTATTCTCTTCTCTCTTCTCTCACGAGAGCTCTTCCTTCGCCTGTCAATTGTTAANGGGGGGGGGGGGGGAGTCATCGTGTCGTTTTCCGTCCGCTTTTGTTTGATATAATGATATGACCTGAGTCGAAATTTTGATGCTACTTTAACGCTCTTAACCCTAGAATATTAACATGTGTATCTCCGAGATGTAGATGTAATTTTTAACGAACTTCCTTCTCTCGGCTTCTCAGCCCACCAAGATACTAGATTTTATTTTATATTTTTAAAACATATATGTGTCATATTAAAACGTTTCTTTAAGTTTTCCTTTCTTAATCACTACACGTCTCCAAGACGTAGCGTTAGGTCTAAAGTAAGGACCAGTATTCTAGGATTATAGTTTACGTCTACTTATTATAAAAACGGCCTATAAACTACAATAAAACTCTACTTTGACAACACCACACTAGTTAACTTCTTTCTTGAACCTCTAATTCCATGGATTTAATTTTAATACTATCTCGAAGCCATAAATGCTCGCAATATTTCAATTATTAAATTCACATAAGCGTTCAAGACAACGCTACTTTGACATCGAAAACAGCATAAATAGAAATTTAAGACATCATGATCAAAGTAGGAGTAAACAAGAAATCGTTAACACAACGTTATTATAATGATATTTTATAAAATGTAACGTTTTCATATATAGTTCTTGTTGTCATATATAGTTCTTAATGTTATATGCGACGTTACTATTGGCAATATTTGACCAAGACATTAAAAATAATGTTTCGACATCATAATTTTAATATTTAAAAATATATATTATCAAGTAACAGTTTAAAAACATTTATAAAATACTATGTCAAAATGTTTATAAAATCCGCATAAAATCAATGTTTCGAAAGATTGATTTAATGTTTCTGGCTCACTGAGACATTACGTCATTAGAATCGAACTGTTTTGCTATCTTAACTCCTACTGTGTCGCAGAATTAAAAGTTTGACATAGGATCGATATTTCGGAGAAGGTTACGAAAATGCTCGAGTAAGAGCTTTTCGAGCGATCCGTCTCTCCAACACGCCCGAAGCTCGACCGTTCGTTCGCGCCGAACGCTTAAGCAATATCCCGTGTGTGTAACTGCGACCGTCCATCACGTCGGATAGGAGGGATATCACTTTTAAACGTGGAAATCGAGACGCGATATCCTAGCTAAAGTGATATGCACGTATATATCGATTGTGCTCGTCCGGCGGGCAAAGATGCAGCCGCACAATCGCGTGTTTCGTTAGGAACGCCTGATGAAAAATGGCAGCCCGGTCCGACATACAATCGCGTGTCTCGCGTAATATCGAGTACGAAAAAGTCGGCACGATAAGCGCATTATAATGCAACGCCGGGCTGCGTTGTGACGTAAAAACGGGACGAAATATATCCCGCGGAGAATTACGGGATTTCCGATTTCCGGGAGATCAGCTCGCACAGCTCCTAATATGAACAATAATATCGCGTTTGCATTAATTTGCTCGAAACGTTATTTCACGTGAAACACCCAGATTTGAACGTAGACTTCTCCTGATCTGATTTGAAACTCAGATCCAGGTATTTCGGTTGAATCACACGATGCACACGACATTATACAGGGTTTTCCATTAAGAGGCTTCATTGTAAATTTTGCGCCATTTTTAACCTATTAAAGACAAAACTGTCATTCCTTAAATAGTTATACTTAAAACTTAATTTATTTAAAGTGAATTGAGTAATCTGGTCAACTAAGTTAAGTTTAAAGTTATTAACTAATTTAACTTTTAACTGATTAACAAGTTATCACCCAACCCTAATTTGAAACAAGCCCCGAGTACCGATGTAAGCCTATGATTCACTTTCTTCTACTTCCGTAGAGGTAAAATCAAAAGTTATGTTTATATTACACATTTTTACTGACATACATTTACATGTATAAAACTGACATTTTTACTGACATACATTTACATGTATAAAACTGTGCGCACAATTAATTGACAAACGGCCGAATCAAAGACGGCCCAAGGTCGCAGATTTGTTTTCGCTAGTTATTATAGCACAATAGTCGTATAATTATTTCAAGACGGAGATGATAAGACATAACGTTCATTCTCGACAGATGAGAACTACTGGCTGAGGAACGATGCGACGTTCACTTACAGCCGCTCATACTCGCCTGGTAGAGTGCTTTACTTGATGGAAACTTGGGCACTCTCCAACATCGTCTCCCTGCCCCTCCGTCTCGCTTCCCACCCAGCGCGCGACCCACGCTGAAAGAAACCGGCACACTTCCTCTTTATCCTGCGTGTCCTGATTGGGATTTAATTGCGACCAGCACGAGCTACCTGACCGGTTCAGTCTGCCAAAAGGCATAGGGCACTACGTACGGGTCACTTATCCTATTGGAATCTCTCCCGTATTCTCCCGAGGACACCAGTGGTTGGCATGCGCGACGTACTCGCTCGTGAATGCAAATTCCTCGTTCTTTCACTTATTCATTTATTTACTTATATGCTTTCTTTTTCCATCGCCTCGCGATGATAACGGTGTAATTATTCCTTCCGTTCTTATTGTGGCGATCTTACCGTGGAACAACTTGCAATAACACTTTATTTTGTATTTACGTACGAATGCGGAATTCCTCGTTCTTTTGTTTATTCATTTATATCATTCTTTTTCTCTCAATCGCCTCACGATGATAACGATAACTATTTTCATCGTTCTCATCGCGGCGATCGTGACGTGTAACAACCTGCAGTAATACCGTACTTTATACTCACGTATAAACGCGAATTCCCCGTTCCTTTATTTATTTTTTTACATCTTTTTCCGATCGCCTCGCGACTATAACGGTAACTATTTTCGCCGTTCTTATCGTGGCGATCTTGACGTGAAGCAATTTGCAATAATGCTTTATCTTATACTTGCATACTACGAATACGAATTCCTCGTTTTTCATTTATTTATTTATTTATTTATATCTTCCTTTCTCTCTTGATCGTCTCACAACGATAACGGTAATTATTTTCGCCATTCTTATCGCGGCGATCTTGACTGGGGCAACCTATAATAAAGCCTTATCCGATCACTGCTCATGATAATCACAATGATCGTAAGATTCAGTCTGCGAATAAAGCGGGGCTTTACAGTAATATCACGCGATGACTCTTAATTGCGTCGCGATCACATTTTCGCGATGTACCATTCAACACTAAATTAGTTAGTAAAAATGTCGTCAGATCACCGAAAGATACTCATTGTGCAACGATATCGGTATAATTCGTGCAATTTGTACATCAATCTTATAAACGAGTAATGTTATTTAATATTAAGTAATGTTTTGGGCATATTCTTAGAATATTAGATGTAACATTCTAATAATATTCTAGTGATATTATTTAACATTAAGTAATACTTCTGGAATATTAATTATAATTATATGTTCACTCCTAATAATATTAAAAAAATAATATTATTTAATGTTACTGTAATATTAAATATTTTTTAAATATTCAACTCTATATGTTATTTATATATATTTATATATATTATTTATATATTATTTATATAATATTCTAGGAATATTTTACGCGTTTATAGGGTAGCTTACAATGTTTCGCACGCTCGTAAAGTGAATCTCCGTTCTCGCGATACGACTTCCGCGAATACGTGCATCGGCTAATTGCAATTTGCGCGGATGCACAATCGAGAATCTCGCACTGAGAGTCCACGATCGGCAGCCTGTGAGAGCCGCTGCACGTATAAGCGGAATCGGGCGCATAGCAACTCGCTGTTCTGCGCGCCGGATCTCGAGTAAGCCGATATTGCTCAACAGGTTATTCCCTGCGCGCTTTTCTAAATGATGAGCTGGCTACGTCATTTATCTACTTACTACCGGTGGTTCTCAAGCACCGATGCCACGATGATCCCTAAGAAATCACTGTCGATGAAACAGTTCCACCTTGCGATCCGTGGTGGAATCTGCGCACAGCTCGTTTCCTATCTTTTATATATTTTTCATCGTATTTCATTATATCGTGTTTTCCTTTTTTTCCTTTATATTTATTTCTTTACTATTCTGCTGCGATCTTCTGAGACCTTTCGTCAATCTGTTCAAGACAAAGTGTATGAGAGGTACTGCCGGGGAAATAGTATTTCCACCTTCATGTTCGCCTAATAATATCTCGGCGTTGTCGAACATTGCGCACATCCCTTGGATTCATCCGCGCGCGCACATCACGTTTTAAAGCTCCTTGCGTCAGTAGCGTCTGACTGCGTTCTTTCTGAATCTAGTGCAGCGTGACTGGTGCTGGATTCGATCGACCGCGTACTAACGAGTGTATAGCCGTTATTATCGCACCACTCAACGATTGCATTATAAAAAAAGTTGTAACAAATAGAAATAGAGTCAGAGAGAAGATAATAATACCGTCCTTGTGCGTATACTTAATTTTAAAAATAATTTACAATCTAAATATCTAATGCTAACAATCTAAGTATCTAATGCTAAGAAGATGTCCCCACAAGTGGTATCTTAGACAGCTAATTCTCTAAAAAGCGTCTTAAAGTCGTCTAAGAGATGTCCTTCTTTTGTAGACGTCTTTTAGGCAGGCATCTTTATGAACGGTAATCGTGCAATAAGATATTTAAGATCTATATCTAGATCTTTAATATTTATTTATTTTATGTAAAATCTTATATTTGAGATCTATCTTCATCTTTTAAATATATTAGAGATTTTATATATATGATCTGTCTTCATTATAAATATATTTAAGATCGTATATTTTTAGAATCTTTCTTAATCTTAAATATATTTAAAATCTGTCTTGCAATCTTTCTGATTTCATCTTAAGATACTTAACTATGTGTCCAATAAAACGTGTACACCGTTTTCATTTGCGTTCGCAAGACCACGCTTAAACTTGGCAAACCAATTTTCAACCATTGAAAACGAAGGAGCCAACTCCGAAAGTGTCGAATCCAACTCTGCTCCGATTTCGGTTGATGTTAAACCTTTCAAATGAAAATCATTATATCTGCTGCTCGCAACTCAGTTTTCTCCATTCTCTACAAACTTATTTACGGCGTTTACTTTGGCTTCGGTTTGTTAAATAAAAACGATAGATCGCATTACACTATCATATTTAATCTAACCAAAGAAGGTACTGAAATATGGTGCTGAAAATTTGGCGGGACTCGCGACATCTCTGTATTAGGCTACGTACTTTTTGAACGTTCCTCGGTACATAAACTTACGAAATATTCGAAACAACAGCTTACGAAATACTTGTAACATTCACTTTAATGCAGTATGTATCTCTCTGCGTGCGCTTTCCTTTCGTTCGAACGGCCAATAAACAGCCGTAGAATTAACGCGAATCAAAATCATGAGGAAAAATACACCAAGAGGGAAGATGAATAAAATAAATAAAAAAATCAGACAATGGATGGATAACATTAAAGACAAGAAATAAAATCGCTGCGCACAGCGATACGTTAAAGGTGACGAGATTTTCGTTACAAATAAGAGAATAAGGAGGCGAGAGCCTTAACATCGTTCTTTTCACGCGTGCTTAACAGCAGGATAATGGACCACCGCGCAGCTTGATACCGAAGACGAGAGGTGACGCGCAGATGAAGAGATAAAAAACGACTCGGCCGCCTTCGAGAGTCCTCCGTGCGAATCTGCTCCCCTGATAAGCGAACTCACCGTGCGCGTCGCGTGACACTACGTTCGCAATTGACGCGCTGCATCACACACGGTCTCACGTCTCATTAGCGGTCTCATGCGCCCGTTATAATTCGTCGTTAGTTTCGCGCTAAGTGCGCGTCGCTCGACGAAACATCAAGATGGCATCTTTTCTTCGGCGGGTAGCGCTTCGTTTACGATTTTCTCGCTCTCTCCGTAGTAGAAAAGCAACGATTATCGAAACATCGAGTACACCAGATATCCATCGGTGGGCTCGCCGCATATATCCCCCCGAGACAGATGTCTGACGATCGCGGCGGCTACCACCATCGCACGTAGAAAGGAAAAATTCCGCAGGGGGTTGCCGGCTAAGTGAAAAGCGGAAAGCGGCCGAATTGCTTGGTACGTGCGGCGAATGAGAGACGCAGGCATCATATGTGGTGCGAGTGATGCGTCGCGCGAAGAACGTTCTCGCGAGCTGCCGGCGCCCGCCGACGAAGGACGCCCCACGCTTTTTATTTCCTCGTGTATCCCACTCGCGCTTACCGGGTGCAATTATTTACAGCCCCTCGCGCAACTCGGCGGCCGCCCTTCGTCGTCATTGTCACCTTGAGCGGACGCGGCGCCGCGCTGGTACCGGCGCGTCCTCGCGCGGCATGTGCCGCGGACGACGTGCGAAGGAAGGGTTCGGGTATACCGTCAGGCCTTCGAATTGGCGAACCTCGTAGCAAGGCAGCATGCACGACAAGAAAGTGATTCGCAAATCGCATATACATGTATATATATGTATATATACGTTGTCTTTCACGTGGTCTCACCGCCTCGCTCTTGTCCGTGCATGGTCACATGCATGCACACACGTACGCGCGACGATGTTCAAGCGAGCAACCAATCGTGGCGGAATTCCACCGGTCAGGATCCCGTTTGTCGGCCTGATTTCGAGCCCGGCGTTCGAGTCGAAATTTTGCCGCGTTTTGACACTCTTGAGGATACCTCGCGCCTACCTGGATAGCCTGTGGACCGATGAAAACTTGCTCCGTGATGATACCGACACTTGTTAACTACTCTCTTGAGTACTTTTGGTTCTACGGATTTAACTTTGATGCTACCTCTAACGAACTACTTTGACTAAAACAGCGAAGATGGACGTTTAAGACATTATCCCAGGAAAAATGATTGTATATGATTATGTATAATTATGTAAAATCATATGTGAATTTCGCTCATATATGTGGCATACAAAAAAAAATTATGCATCATTTAATTAAATGTCATTTAATTAAATATTCAATTCTATGTATATATATAATATATATAAGTGTAGTTTTTTTATTTCAAATATATTGCAATACCAATTGTTTTATTATATAAATAAAGTTGAAATAATTATGTGTAAAAATACGCTTTATATTTAAAAAATTTATATATATATATCATATATGTATATATATATATTTTTTATTTATATAAATTTTTCTATATTATTACTATTTTATTCTTTTTTTAATATTCTAAGAACATTCCTATAACATTAAAAAATATTACATAACATTCTTAGAACATTATAGGAATAATATTTTAATATTGAATAATATTCATATAATATTCTAGGAATATTATGCGCTTATAGGATATCTATATACACAACCAAATGATTTTTCTCCATATATAGCATTGACCATCTCGTTCTCTCGATGCGTTCGTCTTCCACTGTACGTTTGAAGTCTATTCGCGAATATTATTTTCGACAACGGATACTTGTAGCTCGTTGTATCCCCAGTTCAGACTGTCAACAATTCTCGAAACGCCCCGAGGCAATATAAACATTCGATTAGTAGTCTTCAGACAATCATCGAGTATTCATCCGAGCCGTGTGCACAGAATTCTATTACTAATGTGACCGGGCTGATATCATCGACAAAGCACTCGTGAGGTATATACCAAAATGGACATGGAGAACGAAGTATTTCTGTTCTGTGGAGCGAAAACGTCTCACCATTACAATAAGTTTTTTCATCCGAACCTCTGTCATGTTTGCAAGAGGAGAAGACTAGGGGCCAAGTTGATAAAATGCGACCGGTGCTTCCTAATATCTTATTGCAGCGAGGAGCACAGAAATCTACACTTATCGCAACACCACGAGCTTTGCGTGGCCGCGGAAAAGTTCCTGAAAATGAACTCGGGCTGGTTCAATCGCCGTTTAACTATGAACGAATGGTTGGCCGCACAGAATGCATTTTTGTTGTCGGTCCAACAGACCATACATCGTAAATGCGAGCTATACGAGGAGGAGATGTTCTTATTCGCGAGATCGTGCCTCATTTGCCACAAACAGACTGAACTGTACACCTGCGACTCTTGCTTCTCCGCCGACTATTGCTTGGATCACTTAGAAGAATTCATACAACATCACAAGCAAGTCTGTGATAACTTGATACTGTGGCTCAATCTGGAGTTCACAGATAAGGAAATTAAAAGTGTGATGCCGCTACCGTGGAAATTCATAAGGTTTCCTGACAAGGACAAACCTTTTAATGATATGGTAACCTTCGTCATGCAATATGTAAAGGATGAAACGGACGGATTGAATGAATGGTTCGCCCCGGATTATATCTGTACTGATTACGTGTCAGGACCGCTGACGCTGCATCACGGGATGTGGGAAGCGAACTTGTCGCACTACCTAGAAACCGAATCTATCTATATCATTCATGTCGTAGCCGCGAATTCCACAGATAAAAACGGTTTGCCAGCTTGGGAAATATTGTTACACCTTTTACCCAAGATAAAGGTGTTGATCATCGTAATGATAGGACCAGAATTACAAATGGAGTTTGGTATGCATAACATTTGTCCCGGTTGCAATATTAACGGAAAGAAGTTGATTTACGAATGTTGCCCTATGTTGTATCACGATTACGTAAGCAACGTGATGTACAGGAAACCGAACATAATCGTAGGATTTCAAGCAACATTAAAATGTGGATCGTCATGGCCGAAGAGTATCCAAGCAATGCAGACTCAGAACTGCCCGTTACTTTTAACCGCTTATACGTTAATTGCAGCGAAAGAAGAAATAGATACGGTGCAACAAGTTCTGGGAACAAAACCCGTTCTCTTCGTCACAAATAAATTCAAGGCTCTAAGGCCAATTAGAAGTTTTAATTCTGTAATTTATCGTAATGCATACTTAATCATCTACAAGAAATTATATGAATTTAACCATACATAAGTTTACCAACCTAAGGCAATAAATAGCAAATGCGTATAATTGCATCTCCATTTTGGTGTGGATGATGTACAAAATGGATAGCTTCTGGATGGATAGATTTTCACGAATAAATTGAGAATTTCCTAATGAAGTCGTATAACATTTTTTTTTCAAAAAAAGAAAAAAATATATATGATCATTTAATGATAAGTATATTATTTTTTCTTTAAGTATATAACTTGCTAAAGGTCATACGTATGATAATTCAATAACTGCATTATATTTATTTATATATCATATTTTTATGATTTTTCGCGGAACACAATAGAGTATTGTGCATAATTATTTTGTCCTTGTGAAAAAAGAACAATTCTTATAAATGGAAATTTTTTTCCCTTAACTGAAAATACAAGGAAAACACAAAGACCATATTAAATATTTTTACCAAATAGAGTGTTAAGTTGGCAAATTACGAATGCTTCGTTAAGAAATTCCCGAGACACGCAAAAGTTGCAAACACTTTATTAATGGCTGCGTTCAAGAAACACGCTGATTAAGTGAGCGCACATTGTCATTGAAATATTCCTTTAGATTTATAAATCTTAAATGAATTTTAAAGAATAAAAGGTAATAATCACTCAACGGTTATATAATTATGTTTTCTGAACGCACCCACCTCCTCCCAATATACTTCGAACAATTATCGGGCGAAAATCTATATACTGTGTATAACCAGAATTTTATTAAATAATTATAAAGTAATTTTGTTAATTACACAAAATTACCGACTTTTGTGTATTATTTCTAAATGGATATATTATAAAGTATTCGTAAACGTCATTTATAGAGATGACACATTGATATAGCCGAAACGGACACATATAAATATCGTAGATCACGGCGGAGTCTCGCCATTTTTAAGTTGTTTCATTGTAAACATGCGAAAATATATATAATACAAATATCTTATATGTAAAACTGTAAAATTGTTCAACTTTCATCGTCTCTGTAATAAAAGAAACTTTCATTGAAAATAGAAAATGTGAGATTAAATTTTATTGATCGTGAATTAGATTAATAAATATGAATCTTCAGAGATATATCGTCGGTTTTTGAGATATATGTCTGTTCTCTGAACATTTAGATAGCTGGCGAAATATGAAATACGGGACGCAAAATTACATGTTACGCGCTATTATGTATTATGTGCCAGCGGTGAGTCGCGGCGAAACAATCGTAAGATTCTCACGTCTCCCTGAGAAAGGTGAATTTTTATTAATGCCGATCCGACTCCGCTTTCGTAACGCAACGACTTCTCGGTGAATCTGATCTCCTAGTGACGTCGGCTGGGTAACTTCAGTCAAGTGTGACCATTTGGATGGCGCGTTACTAAAAAGCCACGAATCATCGGAAATATATCCTTATGTTATTTTCGCGTGTCTTGAGTCCAGTTTCTCGTCACATTATCGCGTCAAGTCGTTGTAAACTTACGTGAGTCGGTGCGACACTCGCGACGACTGCAAATAACCGATGCAATCATCTCGTGACAATCGCCACATCTTTGAAACATTCGTCTTTCGAGATGAAATCGTCACGTCGTTAGGTGAGAATGCATTTTAGGATATGTTATGTTCCGCATAAAAATATAAAGTGTAGAGTAATATTGTTTCATATATCGCGTAAAACAATACAGATCGATTGTTTGTTCTGTATATATAGAGAGAGATTTAAATAATTATATTTTATAATCAATAGAATATATAACCTATACAACACACACACATATGTGTGTATACGTGTTCACGTATGGCTGGAATATTATACATCTAGAAACATAATTCATTGATCAATTTTTTATATACTCTGACGTTGAAAGTTTTGCAATTGTTTGGCGGTATGGTTATATACATATATATAATATAGTACTCAGTAAAAATAAGGCTCATTACATAATAGCAATATCACAACGATTGGAGAATTTTACAACGACTCGTCGTTTTTTACGTAACGCCTGTCCGAACATTTCGTTAAATCTACCAAAATTACAAGCTTTTCCCTGAAAAATTTTATATATCGAAACAGGAGAACAGAAACTCACTAAAGTCGCGTGACATCGATCCAAATAATTTCGTGGTCGCCACCTCCATTAAAAAAAAAAGGGGGAGAAAAATCCGAAATTAAATGAAACATCATCGAAGATCGCTCTCTTTGCATTTATACCGCGAACCACCGTGACTTAACGAGTTAAAAGGAAAAAGAATAGGCAGAGGTATTTAGACAACTAATGTCTTACTATATTCTCGCAACATTTGTCGACGAACACATTGCATTAAATGACGGGCATTCGGAGCGTTTGATGTTTCAGGCGCAGCGTTCGTCAACGCACCCCCGACGCGCGTGTTGCGTGTCAAGAAGATAATATCTCAAATATTTTTTAACAAATCGCGTAAGTTCGCACGGCCACACTGTGACGCTCCCTCGATATTGCAAATTTGCAATAAAACAAAAACAAACAAAGATTGATCCGGAAGAACCTCTCGTGGCCGCGCAACAACGGTTATTTCTCGGATCGCGTCTAGACTCGTTCCTTTCTACGACACACAACGGCTATAATAAGAGTAACGCGGTGTTAATAACGGCCTCGGAAAAAAGCCGATTGACAATCAAGTGACAATACATTTCGTCGGCAATCAGGCCAGTATGTTGCTGATGGAGCTCCGTCGGCGGTTCGACCGAGGCATTCGCAGCAGCTGACCCGCACAACTTGAGAGTAGCGAAGTAACAGGGCAGTATATGAGGACAGCGTGTTTCCTTCCGCTCTTAGCCGCTGCCGACAAGGGGAATTCGGTTTCGAGCCGAGCAGTAAGTCTTCCCCCTCAAACGAAAGGTGCAATTTATCACGACTCGCGCGAAAAATCTAACAAGAATCGCATATACACCTCGATAGACCCGCGAGAGATTTTGAATAGAAAGGGGAGAGGGTAAACACAACGACGTGAATCTCTCACTAACGCTCGAAAAGTTGAGAGAAAAGTGAAAAGAGCTTTGACAGACTTTCAAACGAACAAGGGCGATCGTAGAGGCAGCGAAAATTTTTCCAAATTTCTTTTCGACGGACGAACACATCTTGGAGTTCGCGTTCGCCATCGGCTTGTCATATACCGCTACGGTTCACGATCCCGAAAGGGCGTAACGTAGGAGTGTCCGGAAGGCACGAATTGCGGTATCAAAAGACGCGACCAGCCCGCAATGGGCTTCGATATACCTCGTTATCTAAGGAGGAAACGGCTGTAGGAGAAGCCGTGCACCGGTCTGGGTGGAGTCTCCTGCGGCGTTGTACCGCCTTTGACAAATACTTGGAAACAGGATAGCAGGAGGAAAGCCCGGGAAAGAGCGAGGGTGAATCGCTCGCTAGCAAGCGAGGACAGAGGTGAGATGGCAGTTGCGGATCGCGCGTTAGATTCAACACGCTTCGTGCACGCAGTCGGCGAATTAAAGGTAATTGCTGCAACATTCTCTTTCTCTTCGATGAGCTTCGCAACGCATCCCATATCCAATGGGAAAATTTGCCTTTTTTTTGTGATTTTCAAATGTATTTATATAGATGCGCTCGTGAAATTCATCGAAAAGAAGTGTTACCTCCCCACACAAGAGGAGAATATTTATGAAAACATGCGTGAACAAAATATATTGATAAGATGAATATGTTAATTTAACATTAGATTTGTGTACTTTTTAACATATATTTGTATACTCTCCCATAGCAGCATAAACTTCAAAAGGACGTCCAAAGAACTTCTTATGTCCTAGAACGTTCCCAGGACATCTCTCGAATAAAATGTGCCGTATGGGTTTTAAGATTCCCCATATTAAAGTAAAACAAAATTTCATTAGATCGATTTCAGTACAAAATTTTGTACTGCGTACAAATCATTTTGACATTTTCAACTTCTTCTTAAACATTTTAAAAGTCTTTGAGTTTTCCTTTTTCAATCACTAAGTCTTCAAGACGTGAGATCAGGGAGCACTGGCCCAGAATAAAGCGTTAAGCGTTAAGTCATATTCGAATATAAGAAGAATAAATAAAATACGGAGGAAATAAGGAGAATACGTTTTAAACGTGATCTGCAACGGACGGTAGGAATATTTTTATAAGAAATAAGAATAAGAAATTAACTGATCATAGCAGATTATTCTCTTTATATTCGAATATGACTAGTCAAGTTTCTTATTGTTACTTCTTATGAATGTACTCCTATTGCCCACTGTAGATACTACGCTCAAGTATCGCCGCTGAAAATCCAAGCAGTCTACAAACCAACTATCTGAAAAACAGTACCATCGGAGATCCCCGATATCTCTCGATCCGCTACTGCAAAGACGTGAGTGGAAGACAGTAGGAGCGCGCGCGACCCGCTTTCTCCCACCCAGGGAGTAACGCATATCGAGCCGGCACAGTCTGATCGTTCCCGAACATGTTCCCCTGCGAACGCAAGACTCGAGTGTGACCCGGCCTGGGGACATGGGCACGTCCTCGGCGAAGGTCAACGGACTCTTCTGTGCGATTACACCGCCACGGGACGCGTGGGTGTGCGTACGTGTGCGTACGTCCAACAGCTGGCGACGCGTCATTTTGCCGCGAAACATGACGCATTAGAAATCAGCCACGGAGCCGCGAAAAGAAACACTCCGCCGGCGGAATGGCAGGAGACAATCTGCGTGAAAAGCTCTGTCGAAGTCACGCGTACATCGGCTCATTACCTTTGTATACCTGGAGCGGCCACGTGGGTGACGTGCGCGTCGAACGACCTGATTCTTCAAGGTTTTTCGACGTTGACGTTGAAGCTCGCGATTCAAGCATTCTCTCCTGCGGAATTAACGCGAATGCCGTCACGTACGATGATCGACGGGAACAGAGATTTATTCGGCGCGATTTTACGAGCAACGCTCCGACGAAAGTACAACGATGGCGCACGTGATGCGACAATGCGCCCGCCCATGTCCCTTCGTGAGACGCAAGAACGGAGATTTTATGAAGAAGGCTGAGCAAATTCGGAAAATTTGAAATTCTGTATTTTGAAATTGTGTATTTTTTAAATATTATATATTATAATAAATATTTCTTACATATTTTTCCTCTCAGTGTACGTCTAAACTGTCTTATAATAATATTACGCTTATTATTTTCGCAGATTCCTATATATCCGATATATTTCTATTCATTTCTATAAAATATTTTTAATAGGCTCATATTTTTATTAGGTTCTCAGGGTTTTTGGGGTTGCCGAACCTTCCTCGCTGGTAATCCGAAATATTCTGCGACGTACTGTCATCGCTATCATTCCACAAGTGGGACGCGAAATTAACGATATATAATCAACGCTGCATGAAATATATCCTTACCTTCCGTCTTTTCCAGAGTTGAGAGCCACGAACGAAACAATCTCGCGTACTCGTCATCGTCGTGAGCCTTCCTGATACGTCACTGGGCGCGCGCGCCAACGCGCGGTTCATGTTTCCCTGCTATGTTGCGCGGCAGCTCGACATCTTGCGGTCCGTGCGGATTCCTTGCCGCACGACGACGAAGCGATCGCGACGAATCGCGGGAACGAGTCTGTTCTACGAACGAATGCGCGGCGTGCGTTCGAAGCTGTAACGAAACGGAAGGGAAAACGATTATTCGTCGCTACGAATGCGGGGCATTCGTCGCGCGCGTTCTTTCCCAATTAATATCCGCCTGAACCTTTCGCGCTCGGAGCCAAATTAATTGAACACACGCGGGCGAGAAGTGAGGAGATGCGAGCGAAAGATCGAGGGGAACTACTTTTAGAGCGCGGTTCGAGAAACGGACGTCCGGTTGGTGCCGCGTGATGCGTCGAATCCAACTCGGTCGATCAAGAGTGAATCGAACCGGCGAATTTTCGAAAAGATTCTACGTGGCTCGATGCGCACAAAAATACACTCAAAAGACGCTACTTTCGTGAAAGGACTATTGGAAAAGATTTCCTGTGCATCCACCTACACTTTTCCCCTCCCCTCAAACGGCCGACCATGATATCGATAAAATCGCGAGAAAGAAAATATCGAAGCACACGGGGAGACTTTATCGCTCCTGATTCATATTCGGTCGTCGATTCTTTCTTCCTCACCTCACGTCGCCATCTTTGGTTATCAGTCGACCCGCCATTTGATAATCCTGTTGGCGCTTTCGGAGAGTCGCGAGAATCGGCCGATTTGCCGGCCCCAGGCCCTTCATCGCGGTTTCTTCGCTCGATATTGAAGAATGGTACCGCTCGGATTTCGGGGGAACGAGGGAGCGGCGGGAAAACGAGGGTGGAATAGAGAAATCGCGATTAATGGACGTGCACCCGCGTTACCGCCGTTGCGTGCGAAACGTTCGCGCCGGCGACTGCCGCGCCCTCGCTCGGCTTCGTGCTTCGGCGCGGCACGTGACCGCGGGCGTCCAGTGCGCAGGGACGGCCGTGCACGGTGGATGTCGACGTCGCGGTGTTATGACAGCGAGGGTCCTCATGTGACGGTCGAGGAACGCGGATAATCCCGACGCGATGACGGTGTGAAACGACTACGAGCGTTACCGACGTCGAGCTCTTCACGCAACCACTCTTTCGTTAGCACGTCGCAGCGAAATGCCGGACAAGGAGGAGGAGAACTTTTGCGAGAAAATGGCAAAAGCCACCAGAGGGATACACGCGATCAGCGATGCCCTGGTGAACGCGAAACTAGCATTCGGTAAGATCGTATCGCCCCGGGAGTCCACCGGGAGTATCGTCGTGGATCGTCCTCGACGTTTCCCCCGGATCTCGGCACTCGAGTTGCGCAATCGATCGCGCAGTTGATTCATCCGATAAAACTCACGTCTCATGTAAATACTGTTGCATCACGAGGGCAAACAGAGGTTCTCCCGTGTGGCGAAAAGCCGAATATCTATTTATATTTGTCGCGTAGCTACAACGCCAGGCTTTGCGTCGTGTGAACCTGCGTCTTTGTGTACTTTCCGATCAGGCTTCCTCGATGATTCCGTATGGGCCGACGGGCTTCTGGTTTTCTACGAGGTGTTTCGCTACTTGGAGGGTGCGATGATCAGATTAAAGAACACCAAAATTGGATTGCTGCCGCTCGGCGAGCTTCAACGCACCGAAGCCTTCGAGCGAGATCTTGATCACTACTTGGGAAAGGAGTGGAGGAAGAATTACAGTCCTAGGTACATATAGGAGCATATGTAGCAACAAGTGACGTCGCTTTATACTTTCCTTTATATATACTTGACACAATTCAAGTGAGCACCCATACACACACACGCACCGAGCACGACAGTTTAATCGTGTGAAAGATAAATTTATTAGGACGAGGAAATTTCACCGAGTCTTTCTGATTTGTAAAAAAAGTATTGCAAATTGCAGAGACAGCGTCGCCAAGTATCTGATGCGTCTCAGAGAAGTGGAGGATACGGATCCCACTCTACTGATGGCGTATATCTATCATCTTTACATGGGCCTCCTCAGCGGCGGTATGATCCTGCGGAAAAAAAGGCAGCTCATGCAGAAGGTCTCGCTTTTCAAAGCGTCACCGTCGAGCGGCAACAACGTCACGAGCTTCGGGCAAAACAGTATATTTCTGTTGAAGCGCGACCTGCGCGAATCGATGAACAGAATCGCGGAGACGTTGGACGAGGACACGAAAAATAAACTTATCGAAGAAAGCAAAATAGTCTTTGAATTGAATAACGAAATAGTCAAGAGCGTGCAGACGGGCGCTCGCGTCCTCGAGAAGATCTTCTACTTTGTCGGCCAGGTTGTGCTGGTCCTCTTTGTTCTGGTGATCGTCGTCAATATGATCCTCAAGTACATTATACGTTAATAAAATGTTAATTTGATTTGAACCGCCAACTTGTCGAATAATAACAATAGCAGGCTTCTTCCGTTAGACGGGAGAGCGCTGATATCAAAACCAAAATATAAGACGTTATTTATGCGCTGTGTAATCGTCTTTTTATAGTTATAAACAGATCATTACCATTACTTGCGTGAGTTTCCGAGGTAACCCGTTTTTCCGAAGCTTGTCGCGAGTACTGAGATTATTGAGATTCGATTATCGGAGAAATCCCATTTCTCGAGTCTACAATCCGCGACAAATCTGTCCCTCTCGTCACAATAGACAACAATACTGTAGCCGGATTTATTTCTATTACGTTCGCTTCTACGTTCACGTCCAGTTTCAGTAATCCATTCTTCCGAGCAGCTCTATATATATATATAGGGAGAGACTATATACCTACATAGAGACAATCGAGAATCGCCCGTCTATTGAATTTAAAACTGTCCCAAGTTTTCGAGCGAAATTCGGCGGGATAGCCCTGAACGTCCACATTTTTCGTTATGAATGGCGAACAGTTGCGTTCCAAATCTAAAGGCGGCGGCGGAATAGTCTTAAAGTCCTTTTGTAATTTGCGAGCGGCTTCACCGAACAGCAGCGACTTGATATTTCCCTCCGGCAGGCTTTTCTTGCGAGGACCTGAAGATTTGTTTCTGTATAACGCTATCAAATTGTTATTCAATAACATATACTAAGAGAGAGAGAGAGAGAGAGAGAGTGTGTGCGCGCGCGCGTGTGTGTGTGTGTGTGTGCAACTTACGATATAAATTTTAAACGGAATCTTAAGTTTAATAGAGGAGGAGAAAAGGAGGTTGAAACTTAGATTGTAAGTATTAAGTACAAAGTACCTTTCGCTTCTTTCTCCGACGATTGCATCTTGTAACTGAAATCCGTACACTTGATCGATTGAATCGCAGGGTCGTTTAAGAATGCGCAGGGCTGCTGCTGAGGGCTGTCTATTAACTGTTTCGCGAGAACCAAGGGCGATTGATCCTCGTCGTGATCGCCGAATAGATTCCTCTTCAGCGCAGCCTTCGACGGAGTATTCTTATTATCGTGCATACCTCGACGACTACGAGCCGGAGAGGTGTTCGACTGACGATTGTTTTTAAACTCTTTAAAATCTGGAATTTCATTCTGTAAGTGCCATACCGGAACGTACGTGAGAATTAGTTTATACTGCGGCGTAACAAGATGAGAAATAAAGTTGCAAAAGATGATTTCGCCTTTACCTGTACCGGGTGGGGGAACAATTGCTGTTGCCGTTTACTCTTCGAAACCGACGTCTCGACATCTCCCAGGGACTTATGCCTGTGTCTTCGGGTGGTCGTGACGTTTCTTTCACGTTGCTGCTTCTCTTGAATCCATCGCTTCATTCGTCTGAACAAAACAGCAGCGTTAATACATATGTATCATAAGTTCTTTACTATGTTGACTGCAATGTTTTAACACTTCCTATTGGCTGTATATTTAATTTATTATATATTATGTATAATTACATTTTATTATAACATAAGTCAGTGAGATGCAGTAATCAACATATTAATATTCGTAGCATGAATTGATATTCACATGTAAATATTATAAACACTTAATCTAAACTATCCGTGTAGATACTTACTTGACGAAAGGCACCACCATAAAAAATGCATTGGGTCCAACACCGATCTTTACTTTAGGGGTCATATCCTTTTTGTTATTCGGTAAGTCCGCAACATCAAACCACTCGACATTCTTGATCTCTTTTCGCGTTTTCGGCTGAAACTTGGTGTCCTGTTGCACACCAGAGATTATGTACAACCTCACCACTTGATCGTTTATTATAGATTCAATATATTCGTTCTTATCGATCAGGTTAGATATATCGAAGCCGGTCTCTTCCAAAACTTCTCGTACGGCGCAATGCAAAGGTTCCTCGTCCTCATTCACTTTTCCTTTGGGAAAACTCCAGCTATTCCTTGCCCAGTAGCTTTGAACCAGAAGCACCTTGGTCATATCTTCGTTTAACACAATTGCACCAAATGTCGGTACATTCTGCTTGTATTCCCTCCATTGTTCGAGTACAGCATCAATGTGTGACACATGTGGTATTAAAAAAGGTATATGCTGGAATATGTGAGTAGCAAAATCTTTCATGTTACACGGCTTCAGCTTGGGATTCTCTTCGGTGCAGTAGAAGTCCAAGTAAAACCAGTGCGCTAATTCAATTTGAAAGCATATTCGTACCAAGTCTTTCCTTTCTTCCTCAGGCACATTGATAATAAATCGACTGCAAGAGGGAATATGATGAGAATAAATCAATCATTCAGGAGTGATATATCAAACTTAAGTGTTTATATTACTATTGTTATTATACAAGATATATTACAAGAGAGGAATTCTATAGAGAAACTAACCTGCTGAGGTCATCGAGGATGTCGGACGGAATTGTATGCTCCATTATTTTATTCGCCACTTTCTTTGATACTTAATATATAATGTTGCATACTGTAATGATAATGTAATAGGATAATCAGTAAAAAATAGATCTCAGATATAGACGCAAAATTAAAAACACAAAATCCATCATTCAACATTGAATGATTGCATGAAAATGTAATTATAATTTTTGAAAATAGTAAACACAAAATATATAATAGTAAAAAGTATGACGAATAATAATAATTTAACGTTACCATCCCATTTTAAGACAGCAATAAATAATTACTTACACCAGATGATAATAAAAACATTTATTAAACAGCACAAATATATTTTTCTACATTTGGTACGAACGACAAATGGAAGAAAAATGTAAAATTCAAAAGATGAATATTAAAAAATAGCTATGTAAAATTGTAAGTAGAAATTAAGCTCAAACGTTAGAAACTGCGTTATTTAATTGTAACCTATCACCCAACCTAACCTATAGCACCGGTATTGATGTCAGTCTGATGTTTGTCCGATGAAACGTCATTGGATTCTGTTTTTATTGAAGGATCAGTTAATTTTCCATGATTTCAAATTGGAAATATATCACATATGTGTTGTAATTTTTTAATTCGTCATTTTATTTATTCTATCATATTATTCAATCTTATTTACTGAAAACTGTTCTTAAAAATTAAAGTCCGATCTATTGTTGAGCCTTACTACGATCTTGATTTCTTGTTAAGGTATGTACAAAAGATAGGATATTAACAAATGTTGATAAGATAAAGTAAATATAGACTAAACCTTAACTTGTAATTATTGTAAACTATTGTGAATTTTAAAGATTACAGATTAAAGATTAAAACTTGATGGAACTTCTTTGTTTCAATGTCGAATGACTCGGTTAAAGAAAAAATCGTTTTGCAATTTGTAAATACACAATTTAAAGCAGAAAATTCGCACTTAACATAACATAAATTATATAAACATTATTTATGTGTGACTTTTCGTTTAGAAGGGCAACTTAATAAATAAAATTAAAAATTTGATATATTTTTACATCTGATGGATTGCTTTTTATGTTTAGATAGATATGACGTAACATAAGTGTACATAATTACATTTACAGTATACATAATTATATTTATTTATTTATCGAGTTGTTATTAATTATATATGTGTATATATGTTATAGCCGATGTTGTAATGTATCTAGTTACATATATCTATTAGAGTTGCGTTCGGGAATCTATACTGTGTGTGCACATCACTAAACACCAGCTGTTCTGAAACATTCAGACTATATTTGAAAACATCATTCTTTAGTGTGCTTTTTAGATTTGGGCAATACAGTATCGATACATGGATTTCCCTATGTATTTTTCCGCAATTTGTGGAGGAAAACCTTATTTTTCCGGGGGAAAACCCTATGTATCGGTACAATATCAATACATAGGGAAATAGAGTTTTCCTCCACAAATCGCGATTCTGGGAGAAATCCTTATTTCCCTATGTATCGATACCGTATCGCCCAATTCGATTTCCGAACGGCTAGTGTGCTAGCAATTTACACACACACAATGTGGATTCCTGAATGCAACGTTGATCATGTAACGTAATTCGCGCATGCGCTCCGAGATATCCGATGAGGTCGAAATTTGTCCCTCTATTTCCAATCTACTATCTGCCGACCGAAGTAGTGGGAAATTTCTCCGCATCTGGTATTTCTGTCGGAGGTGGTGGCGTCGTGAGAACATGACGAACATTGAAGTGCATCCGAGCGTATCTCGTGCCTCGATACCCGATTCAAATTATTCCGAATCGCAATCGTTCGCTGAGTCATCGCGATGAAGCGCGCGATTTGGCGTAGCGTTGAAACGAAATGTGATCTATAAGATGGTTCTCTTCCTCGATGTTCGGCTGTTGGTAAGCCTCTTTCGTTCCTCACCGCAATGTCGAATTCTCTCGCGTTTATTTTTCACTCGGTAAATCCTGCGGGCAGGATACGTTTGATCGATTCTTGAAGACTCCGATTCGTGCATTATTGCGCGCGGAGGTTGGAACGCGTGTATTTGGAAAATATGTTCATTGCGTAGAAAAACTTCATTGTATCTTTAAATTTTGTACGGTGCTTCGCTGTATTGAGGTTATGACTTCTGTCAAAGTGGCATACGTATATTTGGCGTCTTCTCATCTACCGATTGTGATATACGTGTGTGACAATGATGTAGCGAATTTTATCTCGTCCATTTATAATGCGCGCCGTACAGTATCGTATTTGACTCTAATGACTGGCATATTCATCACGATTCTACTTGTATATAATCATGAAGAGAATTTTTTTGTATCAAAACACCGTCGAAACACTGTTTACAGTTATTTTCGAACTCGGAAAATGTTGCATCATACATACACAAAACTGTATCATAATGCATATTTTTCTAAAAGAATCAAAGTGTCGCTGGAAGAATTAAAAAGTTATCAATGTTCTCGTGAGCAAAATTAAAACTATCTTCGATTGTAAGAGGTAGGAATATATAGGTATGGGAAATCTTTAATTACTGAAGTGAGCTGTAACAGAGTTGTTTTATTTCGAGAATTCGCAACGCATTCAACGTACAATTAGAAAATAAGATAACCAGTAAATTAAAACATTTATTTTGAAATGTGCTCCTGATATTGTGACAAAATTAATCTCGTGGGATGAAAGTGTACGTGAGCTAAACACAACTAATTTAGAATATACTAATTTGTTGCAATAATGACAGTGACAGATATTTCATAACCTTAAGATAATAAAAAGTAATAATAATGCTCCGATGTGATATTTAAAATGCTAATACATTTAAAGTGTCGAGAAAGGATAAATTTCCGGTGAATCCTGATTTTATTACACAATTACATGTAAATAATAAGTGATGTAATGTAAAATTTTGCACTTAAGATATAATTTTTTCGATAAATTATGTGAAGTAATATTGATTTTTGTTTATTATACCAGGATTGAAGTTTTAGTATTATTCCACCTGGAATTTTGCTTCCATATATGACACTAAGGCGTGCGTAACAACGTGTCTTCCTTGAACTGTCTGGTAATATTGTTAATAAAATGGAGACTTCAATGCGGGAAAAGATACTCAGCTTTGCAGATGTTATAATGAGAGTGCCGCCTTTGTTTATCATCGATGAGATACTTAGAATCAATTTGGGTTTATCCAATAATAACATCGTCCTGGATACTCCTGAGAATGGTTTCAAAACTACTAATATACCAGGCACAATTGTCAGTTCCATTTCCTCGGTTACAACGGACTCGTTCCTGATGGAACAGTTTAACCTGAGTCATTTTGCTTACAAGGCATATTTGATAATCGTATTTAAATTTTTATGCTGTTGTCTAGGTGAGTAGAAGTTCCCTCCTATGATTCCTTTGTAGCAGGTTTTATACAAGTCGGATATTTACAACAAAAGAATCTTAACACATTTCATGCCAGACTAATTTTACGCGACTTCTCATAGATAAGTGATCCATTCTGTTCTGTGAGCCAAATTTGATTCGTTTAATAACATGTGTCTCAATAATCATCCAAGTATTTCATGATTACATGATTTTGTTTTGGATTCAAAATATCAAAGTGACTTAAGTGGAATTGAATTAAATCTGGCCTGAATGTAAAGTTTAGCGCACATCAATGATACACGCAGCACAGAACATATTGATCATTAAATTTTGCAGTTGACAGTTATGTAACGGAATTAATGTGGATGGGTCACTGTTTTTGAAAGGAGGAGCAATCTATTTTTAATGACGAACACATGACATCTCTCTCGGAAATTAATGAAACTTGAAGTGTATAAGACAAAAAATATAAACCTGTCAGTGTAATTTGATCTCGGCTTCTGTCTGGCTGATAAAAACATATCAGATAAAATTATTACTATTTTATACTTGCTTCATCCACTTTGCTATGATCTTACACACAATTACTTGTATTTTATATATAATACGATTTTTATACAAATTAAATATTGATATTTTAGATAAACATTGCTTTTTTATTAATATCTTAAATCGAAAATCAATATTACTATCTAACTTGATACTAAACGTATATCTTGAGAGAAAAAATGACAGATGCAGAGATGTTGCACATGTGTTATCTAGATGTGAAATATTCATTTATTTATTTTCGAAACAATGTTTCACTCGCGAAACAATGTCTGTATTTCACAAAATTCAATGTCCAATGAAATCAGTCCTCGTATCGTAGAATCTTCCTTCGCAACATTATTAATTTTCTTTCAGGATTCATCGCAGCCTTATGTACATTTATGCTATGGACTAAACAATTGATAATTGTATACCTATACCTAATATCAGTAAGCGTGATATTTATATCGTATTGGTCAAACGTCAGTACAATGAAAGCGATTATAGCTTATATAAGCGTCCATGAGCCCACAACCAGCATTCTCGACAATATATTGAGCCTGAACTTGTCGCATGTTCTATACAACGGCCCAGGCTTCCTGATCATTCAGAACTATATATTGCAATGCCTGCTGGCCAGCATCTTTTGTTACATACATCTCGCTCCGAAGCATTCTGTCGTCCAAAAGCTTCTTGTGCTGAGCTTTATGGCACCATCCATTTTGGGCATACATCCCTTACCGGTAAGCTCGTGAAATATACAATAAATTCCGTAACTACCAAGTGTAGACTGTACTTCGTTGTCATTACCTCGCTCTTCAACACCGCTGCCAAGCTTGGGTATCTCTCAAGCCGCCATAGGTGCCAATTTGGCTCCTATTCTTATTTTCAGTTACTGAAGAGTTATTTTTACATTTGCATTATTCGAGATTATGTTCACCTGAAGTGACAAAAAGTCGGGAGAAACCGATATAAAAATTTATGGGATCTGTAGCAACTTGAAAGATCGGTGGAGTCAAGATCGGCACCGTCGGCGGTTCTAGTGGTTAGCGAGAAGTCAGATAGAGGTTACATCAGTGAGGGAAAACGGCGCTCTTCGTTCGCTTGACGTAATGCAAAATATGTTTCTAGGTACATTATTTGCATCACGCACCGGTGTGCGCGACGCTGATCCCATTGTCCGTGTGCAAATTCGTCATTTGGTACAACGGCATTACGATGTTCAAGACGATCTACACGGGATGCCAGTACGCCCGTAGTTTCATCCTGAACTACGGTTTCTCCGCCCTCACCGAAACCGAGTGGATACGGCTGAACGTGCCGTGCGTGCTCCGTACGTTCTGGATGCTCCGGGTGGCGGAGCAGATCGTGCAGATCCTCGGCAACCACTACAGCGAGGAGACGTTCAACTACTACGTCATGATCAGGACGCTGCTGGTGAACGGCTGCGAGACTCTGACGGCCGTCCTCGGCATGACCAGCATAATCTCGTTCATCTGCCATTACATCGGCTGCTTCTTCCAATGGGTGCTGCTGACGGAGGACGAGGACGAGAAGAGCATCGGCACCGTCTCCGCCATATTGTTCTACATTCTCGCGCTGCAGACCGGACTGACCAACCTCGACCGGGAGAAGCGACTCGTGCGACTCTGCCGCAACTTCTGCCTCCTGTTCACGGCGATCCTCCACTTCGTCCACAACATAGTGAATCCGTTGCTGATGTCGCTCAGTGCCTCTCACAACCCGGTCCTCCACAGGCATCTGCGTGCGTTGGCGGTCTGCGCTTTCCTCATCCTCTTCCCGGTGTCGTTGCTCGTGTTCCTCTGGTCCCACTTCACGGTGAGCACGTGGCTGCTGGCCGTATCGGTCTTCAGCATCGAGGTGATAGTCAAGGTGCTGGTCTCGCTCGCGATATACTCGCTGTTCCTGATCGACGCTTACAGGAGCGCGTTCTGGGAACAATTCGACGACTGCGTGTACATCATCAGGTCGTTCGGCAACACGGTGGAATTCGCCTTCGGCATAATACTGTTCTTCAACGGCTTCTGGATACTGGTGTTCGAGTCGGGCGGCGCGATCCGGGCGATCATGATGTGCATACACGCGTACTTCAACATTTGGTGCGAAGCCAAGGCCGGGTGGAGCGTGTTCATGAAGCGGCGAACAGCTGTGAATAAGATCAACTCGTTGCCAGAGGCGAGCGTCGAGCAACTGCGACGGTTAAACGACGTCTGCGCGATCTGCTACCAGGAGATGGAGAACGCGAAGATCACCCAGTGCAATCATTATTTCCACGGTGTGTGCCTGCGGAAGTGGTTGTACGTTCAGGACCGGTGCCCGCTCTGCCACGATATATTGTACACCGTGGAGAACCCGGCGCAAAGCCGGGAGAACGGCGGTGCCGCGGCCGACGAGAACGGTGCGGAGGAACGCGCGAGGAGGAACGTGCAGGCCGAGCTAAATTTCCACGTTTTCCTGGGCCCGAACAATCCGAGGCATCGTCCGAACGAGGATTGGTGAAAGAGAGAGTGCATGTAGCTTCATTGTGATATAATATAAATGAACGTTATATATATATATATATAAATCGAACACTCGCAACACACGACTTACAAATCGCGAAGCGTCTAGAGGATCGGTGTCTAGAATCTCTCGCTCTCGAAAGTTTTGCTTTTTGTAAATCGCCACCGGACTTTGTTATAAGGAGACCTCGTGACCTGTGTGTGATTTCTTACACACAAACTCGAGCTTCTCGTCCATCTTCTTCGTAAAATCGATGCGAACGAGCTGACGCAATTATATTTTCCAAATTTCTCGAAGTGGAATTTCACTCGAAACCTAGTGAAAAGTGGCGGTATTTTCACCCGAAGCGACAGTGAAAGTACCGCCACTCGCAAACGAAGGAGTGAATGTTTCCTTCGAGCTTAAAGTGGATCTTCATCCCGTACGAGCTAGTGTTTCGATCAATTTGAGTGAATATGCGACGATTGTCAGTGTGCAATAAAGAAGACATTTTTCGCGGATTATTTTAAATTATAATTCAGCTCAATCGACGCTGATTGATAACGTACTTTTGGACCATTATTGTATTATAATCTCCGTATAATACGTAACGAATTCGGCACGAGCTTCCGTGTACATATATATATATATATATATATATGTATTGTGTATGCTTCCGCTCTTTCTTTTTACCGAATTGGCAAGATCTCACTTCACAACATTCTTATTTTATTCCGAGAATTACATCTTACACGGAAGAGGAGAGGTGCTAACTTCGATTTTGTTGCAATAAACGTACTACGCGTATATTTCGTATATTAAGCGCACGAATACAATTCAATATCATTAAGTATAGCGTAAGGATAAAGAAGACTGGAGTAAATCGTTTCTTTTTGAAATTTCGAGTGAGCTGTAGTTTCTGCCTCTGCCAAACTGACTGCAATTTGGCAACCATTACAAATAAGATTCTATATATATTTAACGTTTCATTTTTTTTATAAAAGAAAAGTTCAGGTCATGCAAGATGATTTACCAGCATTAAAATCGAAGAAGATATCGGGTGCGGTATCTCAGACATATTTTAGCGACTGTATGCTCAAAACAGATAAAAGAAACGCATCAAATCGATAATCTACTACATCAATATCTTTTAAGCAGTCTATAATTCGCGACAGATCTCGAGGACTGAGTTCTGTAGGTAGGTAGATGTAGTTTTATGCGCTGTATAAATTTGGAAACGAAATTTGAGAATTTGCACCCATGTATATGTATCGCGAATTATAGGTCGCCTAAAAAGGGCTTTAATTATCGCTATATTTTACGCATGATTCGTGATCATTGATGTCCCGAGCAGATTGCTATTTGAATACAAAATATTTAAGGATATCATATATATAATTAAATCATTTATTTTTATTAATATTGAATAAATTATACATTTATATTTAATAAAATTACTAAAAATTTTATTAAATATAACATTGCAGATACGATAATTTTGATGTACTCTGTATATGAAGATGCTGTATATAATAATGTAATTAGTGTAATAATTGAAAAGACGTTTTCTCTCTCTCTCTCTCTCTCTCTCTCTATATATATATATATATATATATATATATATATATATATATATATATATATATATA
>NW_014554985.1:1244980-1293072 GCF_001313825.1 Dinoponera quadriceps | reverse complement strand
ACATATATATACACACATTTATTTCGACATTTTTCTCCATTAAAATAATGAATGTATACATTCGAACGGTGGTTATAGAAATGCGAAAATTTGCGATCAATTTTTATAATATATTAATTTAATAATAATAATTTACAATAATATGTGAATAATTTAAATGTTCTTGTTTTCGCAAAGGATTCTTTCCAACTATGCTTAGCTTTATTATCTTATATATAATTTTATTTTATAGCTTGAAACTAAAAATTTCGTTAAAGAATATCAACCTCTGTCTTTTTTGCACTTTTAACAATATACAGAAAGTATATGCACAGATTTTATAAGTAAAAAGTGATTTAGTCTACAAATTCATTTTTTATTCATTGCCGTTTTGTATCCAGTTTAATTAGTTTATTGAGAAGTTATATAAATCTATAACGAGGAGTTTACAGAGTCCAATGAATAAATATTACATTTTTTAAAATTTGATGAATTCTTCCCTTATCCCATCAATACAATTTTTAACTTTGAATGATCCAATTAGATCAAGAAGATACGAAGAAATCAGTCCTTTTTCATCTAAAAATTAGCTCTCTCGAGTAGCAGATGCGGAAGAACATCCAGATAACATAAAGGTGAATAAAAGTTCATAAAGAATTAATTTTAAAGAATACCTAAAAAATTAGAGAGAGAAACGAATATTGAAGAATTTTTGAAGAATTAACTATAATCGAATTCGTCTTGAAATATTTCTCAAAAGTTTATTATAACGAACTTCGCGACTAGTATTTCGAATACTCTTGAGGAATTATGAGTACTTTGTTTGTTACAGTTACTTTCTGTGCATTCAACAGATGCTCGCGTTATTTTCAATGTTTTGTATATATGTAGTATCATAATTGGAATTTCATGAATAAATAATATCTCAATATAATAAAAAGAAAAGTGAAGCTCTATTGACATTTTATTAAATTATGAATATGTTCGAACTTCATATATCATTAGGTATGTAAATAACTTAGTGCCTTTATTATCAAACATCAAAATTTATTTAACAATGGAAGGTGTATAATTTTAATTATCCAAATAATTTCCGTTATTGTCAATGATTCTACGCTGTCTAACTCCGACTTTTGCCAGCTGTCGAATTCCATCGCGATTAAAATTTGACGATTTTGAATCGATAAAATCTTCGATGGATCTTCAAATTTACCCGTGACAGACTGTTACCTTGTATTAGTACAACGTCGCTTTGCATACAAAATGTACTTCGCGCATGGGGAATTACGCGTGGTACCTTCGCGCGATTAAAGTAACTCGAGCGACGATGAAACTACCGGGTCAAGGCCGGATTATCACGCAGACCTATTAGCCACGTGTACAGGCCTAGATTTATTAAGAAATCGCGATACGCGCGCAGTACAGGTATATATATATATATATATATAGGTATGTATGTATGTATATATGCGTGTATGCATGTATGTATGCATGTATGTATGTATATATGCATATATATATATATATATATAAGATATAAGATATATTCATAGAATATTAGTAGCCCGTTCTGCGATAAAGCTGACCTCATAAAAAGACTGTTCTAAAACCAACGGCATCGAATTAATTTACACACCTAATATTTTTTCTACAAATTGCTGCTTTATAACCTGAAAATAATCGTATATATTTATTTCTTTTTTCATTTTATATGTGCTTCAAGCTCCTTCGAGATTCTTGAAGCTTGAGACTCAAGCTTCAAGCTTCTTCGAGCTTCTTAGGCCTCGCGAGTGCGCGAGTATGCGGTGTCTGTTGTGTACATCCTCTTTCAGGACGTAACATTTATGTAATTAAAAATTGAATGCATTTTATTATAATTCTTTCTTCTATATATGTGCGACAATTCACACCGATGCTAATGCAGATACGCAATTCATGCGTCTTGCCATATCGCGAGATGTTGTTGGCAATTCCTCAAAACGGTCAGATCTACACACACGTGACACGCTCTTGCTTGCCCCCCACTTGCACTATGTGTTTTACATTACGCAGTGTTTAGCTCGGTCCAAGAAAGTCTCTCAGTCGCGTGCGTGCTATCGTCGGGCGCGGATCATCCACGTTCTCCGTCCTCTCCGATCAACTTCAAGCTGCAGCAGCGAAACGACACGAGTAAGCAAGCTTTCTTTCCGCGGGATTTCCCGCTAGGCCGAGCGTCCTTCGATCGCGTCAGATCGAACGGTTCCTAGCCATACAGTTCAGATTTGTCTCATTTGCCACGAGATTTCTATTCGCCTCGCGAATCTCTCGCAAATCTCGCTTGACGAGTGAGCGAAGAGTTAACAGCTTTAGTCGAAAAACAAAATATTAAGCCTCATTCGGTAGTGATATTTAAAGAGAGAAGGTCCGTATTTTAAAAAATACGTTCGATATAGAGCGCGAGCTTTCGCGCTATCGGTTTACCCGGGGGAAACAAGATCATATATGAATATATGACCATGTATAGTCATATATGTTCACAACGAGAAAATACTGTTGTTTACAAATTATATGTATATACAATCGAATTAAATGCTTATGGTGCTACTTGCGCTTCTGACAGCACATGATATCCACGTTTAATTAAATAACATATTATTTGTTTCCGTATAGACATACATGGTCATATATGGGCAAAATTCATATCTGATTTTACAAAATTATATATAATCATATATAATCATTTTTTCCGGGGTATTTATCATCTTGACCGAATATGGCGATAATTATGATGTGATCGATCGGATCAACGTTACCGCAAAAATCTGAAAATGTCGACGTTTAATCGAGAATTCCCAGTGAATCTCCGAATTCAAACGAAGTGCATCGCACAAACGATAGTTCGGAAAAAAAAAAATCGTTAAGTTCGAGAGGCAGAGTTTAAGGCGACTTCAGCCGAAAGTTGTAGAATCGTCGCAAAAGATTGAAACTTCTGTTTCTGCGATTTGAGAAGTACACTATGATATCGCGTAGAGAGAAGTTTTCGCGTTTTCAAACGCCATTCGTCCTCTGTCTGTCGGTGAAAGATAGAAGCACGCAACGCCGCTTCGCACGCGAGAATCACCGTATCGACGAGGCTGGGGAGAATGGGACAGCCGCGGAGACGGCCTTTCTTACCGGTGGGCATGCGAGAAAGGCCTTTTTTCATAGCGCACGCAGCGAGAGCGGCGAATGCAACAGTTTGCAAATGCAAGCACACGCTATCAGCGTTCACGCGAGAACGCGAGCTGATTCGCGTAGCGGTTTTCGCGCCGCTAATTGCAACTCGGTAGATCGTACTCGCGCGCGCCGACTGAGTCGCGCTCGAACGGGACATGAACGAGAGTCGCTAAACTTCGTCAAAGATGAATTTATAAAAATCAAAAGAAAATCATTTAATTTTGAAACTCCCGATCCCTCGCAGCAGTCGTCTTGTCTGATGACGTCAGAAGCGAGAAACGTGTATCCAAAATTCCTGTGAAATACGTTGAAATAAAACGATATTCTGGAAAAAAAAATGATTATATGTGATTATACATAATTATATAAAATCATATATGAATTTTGCCGATATACGTGGTCACATATATGATTATATAATTGTTATTTAATTGAATGTCGATATCGTGTGCTGTCAGAAGCACAAGTAGACGGAAACGTTGACTTCGAATTGTATTTGCAAATAATTCCTAAACAACAGTATTTTTTCGTTGTGGATATATATAATGATATATATGGGCAAATTTCATGTATGATCTTTAATTTCCCGAGCACTTACCAAACGAAACTCGTTCCAAGTGAAAATACTTTTTTAATTCAACCAAATCCTTTCCTCCGTACGTTTCATTCGCCGCATTAACGAATAACGGTTTGCGTCTTCTGTTAACTTAAATCCATTAGACGAATTGCGTCGCGATTGGCACGCAACTTGTATTTCAACGGAAGCACGGAAAGTTGCGCTCCTGCGCGTTTATTATTAATAAGAGCGTCCTCGTCGTTATCACGCTGCAAAGCTAACGCGCCAATTTCTTCCGCGGCAAAGTAGTCTCACGGCCTGTAATCAGTCGGTGGATCTTTGTCGGGCTAATTAGAAGCGAGGGACGAAAGGGTTCCTAGTTGAGCGGTAGTTCGCGCAGAGGTGGCAGATCTTCATTCTCGTGACTTTCTCGTTAATGAAACCGACTCACCTGGCGGTTGCGTTGTCGCACGCGGAGAGAAGTTCACGGCGCGTCAACGGCGTGGGGATTTTCTCCGGTGAGAACTGATCTCGGATAAAATATGTCAATTCGATTCGACTCGATTTGATTTTAATCTCGCGACCGGTCACAGATCGATATATTGGTGGATTATATTTGAAGATTCAGAATGACTCATTAAGTTCTAATCAAGAGTAATTTCCCGGCAAACTCTAATTCATTTAATGGACGACTTAAAATTGTCCTCAGTCAAGAAAATTTTACAGTGAAGTGGTAAAAGTTCATGTAACTAAATAAAAAAAATTCTATTATTTAACAGAAAGAACGTTATTATTTGAAATAATATCTTTTAACCAAATAAAATATTACTTGGTTACAATAAAATATGTAAAACGAAACAAATAATTTCTTTATAAGAAAATCGTCTTTCGTACTAAATTTTTTTATTTAAGATAAAGATACATATTCGGTGAAAAGTCTAACAATCATGCTTATCAATCGAAACGTTTTTTTGGAGCACGCCAATGATGAGATTTGTATTTGGATGCGATAAAATGTATTAAATTCGAAGAAATCTTTTTCTCAGTGCACGTATCGTGATGCCATGTGATTGCATGACGAAAGTCATTATTTTAATACTCGGAAATGCCACGAGTCTCAAAGAGGTAGTCTGGCAACCGACACGATTCGGTAACTTCCTCGGTAGTCGACGGGAAAAGCCGGGGAGAAAAGGACGCGTCTCTGAGACGCTTGTTATTTTCGTGGAACACCGTGAATTCTCTGTGAACCAGTTGAGATTAAGGCTGATGGCAAAGAACTAGACACAGGTGCTCACACCTGTCGCAATCGTGTACAGTCCCTGTCCATATTATTAGACGCTCCTTAATTTTTTACATTTCATTTACTTCCGAGGATCAGCTTTATAATACGGCTCATCTATCGATCGAATTATGTTAAGGAACCGCTTATTCCACAAAAGGTATTTCTTATGACGTTATTTCACTTGGCGTTATTACAATCGACCTTGAACAAGTATGAACCCGCGTTAGTTGCATTGTTGATAATAACGAGAACAGAGGTGAGTTTTGAGTGTGTGTGTGTCAATTAAAATTTAGTTTTATTTTTTACTTTAATTTAACTTTAAATTCTTTGCTTGCTGAGAGAAAAATAAATTTTTGTGTGAAAAATATTAACATCGCTTAAAAAAATAATGGGTAAAACGAGTGATTTGACAGCTGAGAAGATTGCAGAGGTAAAAACGCTGATCGGCACCGAAATTTATTCCAATCGAGTAAACATAAAATTAGTAGCTTTTCTTCTCCTCCTAACCTGTATTCTATTAAAAAATCATAGTGCGTCTAATAATGCGGCCAAGGACTGTACGTGAAGCAAAGGCAAGAGAAAAATGTAGATACCTAAGTCGTCATCACAACTTATTGCCTTGCGTCCACGATTACGACAGACGTATAAGCGCTTAATCTAAGTTAATCTAAACGTTAAAGTGCAAAGTTTAATTCTCTGCCATCAGCTTACTTCGATCCCTGCGTCGTAATCTCGTTTACGTAATCCCGCGATGCGTCGTCGATGCAGCGCGCGCTTTGCGCATCGCAAACGAGGATGCGAGGTACGCTAATTCGATTAAAGTGTCGCCGCGCGAAGCATAAACGCGTGTGAAAATCAAGCGGCAGGAGGACGTGGAGCAGGAGTGCGTCCCGAAGAAACGGTACCGGGCGGTACTCAAGCAGCTTCGACTCGGCTCTGCTTGGAAAAGGAGGATCTCGTGTCGGGGTGCAACGTACCGTGACGGTCGTCCGTCATTGCCGATTTCCGCGTGTCGCCGCGAATGTAATACCGTACGAAGTGGTGTAAACAGTTCCCGCAAGGAGCTTGCGCCATGAAAGTTTTCATCGCGATAAGAGAAGAGAGAGAGGGAGAGAGAACAGCGTTTATTATTCTACGGCGAGCTCTCTAAGGACAAGCAAGATACATAGTAGAGTCGAAAAGAAATAACAATACATTCTGATTTTAAATTACATAAACAAAAATAATTATGCGAAAGCGGAAAGAAAATAAAAAATGAGAATGAAAGATCCACTTTTGAGAGAGTGGGTTAAAAAAGAACTTTAAGTCGTATATGCTTAAGGAAAAGATCGAGCTATAAATTGATTAATTCTAAACTCTCAAGACTAAACTAAATCTAAATCCGAACTAAGTCTATATCTAAATCCAAGTTGAACTGTCAGATCGACCCATCAATTCAAGTTGAATTCAGATAATAATAATAAGAATAAAATATCAATAACAAAGAGAGAGAGGAAAATAATCCGCGAACGCTCGTTCATCTTTCCTCTTCATCGCTTGCGATCTTTTCGGGGCGGAACATTTGCATTTCCGAGTGGCGAATTTGTTGGCGTTGTGAATGCCACCTAACACAGAAGCCTGTTGTCAGGTGAAAAGGGCCCCAGGGTCGCAGGAGCGAGAAAACGAAGTAATTACTTCACCTTTCCGTTTAGATCCGTCCGAGGACTTTTGTCATTACCTTTTTTGCCGGGCATTAAAGTCGCTCGCCACGTCGGTCGTCCATACAGTCCGTCTGGTTTTTTCCCACGGTCAGTCGCACAGCCGTTAATCCCGATCGATCGTTTCCTCGCGCAAAATCCGTTTCCCTCGCCCAGCCGCTCACCCCGATCATATCGATTAGCCGGGTTCTCGCATACGCGTAATCACGCTGGGCGACCGTGCGTACTGCATGCGCGAGAACAGATGAAAGTATCGAGATCTGCGAGTTGCCTGCTCGATCAAGCAAAAATGAAAATCGGAAGCTGGGGGGGAGGGCTGGGAACGCGCTGGCCTTCGCGCGAGTTCTTCAAGGCGGCAACAACGTTTGCACGATCACCCGAAATGGACGCTCCGGGTGGATACGGTTGGGGCGGCATCGAGGAGAGATCAGGATTCCTCGGGATCTCGGGTCATCGTCGCGCCGAGCACCGAGATCTACCACGTTTAGTACGCTTGACATGCCCGGCCACTCTCGAGATCTTCGGACACGTCCAGCTGGATAGACTCTAGTACTTACCCAGCGCGACATCCTCAGCCCCGACTACCTTTTATTTTATTCTATCGATGCAACGTGTAAATTCACTTCCTCCGTGCTCCTCGATGTTTACCGTTACGTAAAATTCGCAGCGAGACTTCCTGCCTCTCGGTGGTCCAGTGTAACGAGGCAAACGACATCGTTTCTGGGATATTCCTTTGTAATTACCCCAACGTTCCATCTGTACCGTCAGACGATTGGTTGACTTGGTTAAAGACGATTTACAGGTGAGCCTTTACGGTTCATTGCTCGATCGTATGTAATGATATATCGATTTTTGATCCTTGTCTTTTGCAAATATTGACCAAACTGTCGGTTCGTTTGATAACGCAACATAAATAATTAAAAGTTGTTTCAGCAATGTCTAAAGGAATCTTATTTCGTTTAGAAATCTTAGATGTCTTAAGGTTCGTATCAATAATAGCTGTTTCACGTGAGAAACTCTCGAAATTTTCGGACTAAAATTTTGATCAAAAAGTGGAATGACAGTCGAGTCACTCGGATTCGAGGGATTTTTCATCTCGTATAGAATAAATTCTCCATTCTCATCGTCGAGCGAATATTTCCGCCCGAAATTGAAGAGCGAATCTGATGTGTTCCACTGTCAGTATTTTTATTATCGCTTTGAGTGAAAATACTGGCATTTTTCACATGTTCTGCGTGAAATTTCACTCTGAGAAATTTGGAGAGTACACACACGGAAAATGTTTTGTTGAATTTATCTGACAATGAACAAATTAAACATGTTTTTCTGAAAGAAAACAGAATCCTATACTGTAAAAACCGAATTTGATTTACAGGAACAGGAAAAATTCTCTCTTTTCTTTTTCAACTAAAACGCATTTGGCTTGTTCATTCAACCGAGTAAATTCAATTAAACTTTTTCTACCGTACAGATTTAAATTCAGATGGTGTGATTTCTCGAGTCGCGATTGCAAATATAACTTGACACATATCGTATAATTCAACTCAGGAAAGTTCAAATCTACCAGCAAATTCGAATCCGAATATCTCACTTGTGACAAGTCTCTAATAATCACTGTTGATACGGGCTTGAGGCGTACTTTAGATATTTATGCTGTCCGGAAAGGACCAGCTGAAGAAATCGCTGCGACAAGTCGATTTATCGAAGTAACATGATTCCCGAAAAGGATACGCTCCGTAACAGGAAGGAACACGCTGTTCGTACACTGGCTGGTGTGGGACAAGAGTTACTCGGGTCACTTCCTCAAGGACCTTCTGACCGCCCTCTTCGATATCACCAGCTATTGCCAGCACGTGATCCTCGTGATACCTCCTCGGGTTACGCCAGGTGACCTCTCCTATCGTTCTTCCCGCGAATGGCGCGCCACGAGATGAGGCAGCTCGCTAGAAGAGTCTCGTATAATTTTCCAGCGGACGTGTTCAAACGAGAGATGACCAAGATCCCGGCTAAGTGCGCCCGACATGCCAAGGAGGCGCAATATTTGTACCTGAGCGACCGCAGTCGGCTCCTTCCAAAGTTAAAGATACGGAAAATTGTGTGAGAATCAGATCGAATTTCCGCCTCGAGCCTTAATCGCCAGTCGATTCGGCAGTCCTTCAACCTTTACTTCTCGCACACGGAAGAAATGATTCCCTCAGTGTGACTGAACTTTCCGTTGGGACCAGACCAAAGCTCGGTTTCGCGGGAACAGAAAGATTCCTATAGGAAGTTTCGGTTAATTAATAAAACAGCTCTCAGCTGTCTCTACGGGTTTTGAGGGAAGCGGGAAGGCTTGAACTTGTGAGAAGCCGATGAAATTTTACTTGTTGCTACGGATATCTACAGGAATTAATTGAATGCGAAATCCTTTTCTGAGCTATTTTTACTGTGTGTTAACGGTAAAATTATATTTAACATTAAAAAATATTTACATACAGAACTGCTGGAAACCAAATGTTCTCAGTCGTGGTGATAGAAACATTTTCTTCCTATTGACTCTTCATCTCTTGTCACTGAGTTTTCATCCGGTACCCGTTCGGCCGGAGGAACTGATTTTTTTTTGCACAAAACCTGCGTGGATTTTGTACAACGCTTTTATTGGAGATAATAACGGATGCAGAGAAGAGGATAACGACGATGTGGTGCCGATTATCGACGGCGAGACGACGCGGCTGAAAGAACTCTACGGGGAGTACTACATCAGCGAGATGATTCGTTACCCGGACGGCTGTCGGCAGCTGATTATCGGCGAGGACGTCGACGGCTCGGCAGCGGGCGTGATGTGCCTCAGCTCCACGATCGATATCGATCTGCTGAATGAGAACTTCGAGTTAACGGCGTACCACGGTTTCCGGAAAGCTCGCGAGGATGACGAAGAACCGACCTACGTTGCCGAGTCCAACGAACTTCCGCAAGCCGTATTTTCTCAAATGTCGCGCGAGCGATCCCCACTGAGAGAAAAATATCTGGTATTTGCAATTATAATCATCATAGGCTGATATTTATAGGCTGGCCTTCGTAGATTTTATGTTTAACAACGGATATTTAGACGGATTTTGTATTTAAGGCCGTCTTAAATTCATCTTCAGGTGTTCCGTAGCTAATGAAGTGTGTCGTACAGAATCTGCCTGCACAGCACACTTTATCTGAGGAGCGTCCCGTAGATATTATTTTGGGATATCGCGATAACCGAACAGGATAAAGGTCGACAATGGCAACGATTTAGATATATATTATGATTCGCAAATAGCATCTTCTTATGTTATCGATTTCTTCAAATGATAGCGATGTTCTTGGATCGGTATCTTGGTGTAACAGTAACGTCATTAACTTAATTTTTAGTAACGTTACTGAATTTTAAAGTTAACTTTTGCAGCAATGTTATGTTATGTTATCATTAAAGTTATTGAAAATTACATTACTATTAACGTTAATAAAAATTAAGTAACCTTATTAAAAATTAAATATCGTTACGCATGCATTGTCTTCTTTTCGGTCTTCTCTATTAAAATTTTGAAAAATTAAGTAACATTATTATTAAACGTCGCTTAGAAATTAAGTAATTTTATTTAAAATTAAATACCGTCACACACACACACACCCCCACACATATACACAACCTCTTTATCTCTCTCTCTCTCTCGAAATTTTCGGACTAAAATTTTGATCAAAAAGTGGAATGACAGTCGAGTCACTCGGATTCGAGGGATTTTTCATCTCGTATAGAATAAATTCTCCATTCTCATCGTCGAGCGAATATTTCCGCCCGAAATTGAAGAGCGAATCTGATGTGTTCCACTGTCAGTATTTTTATTATCGCTTTGAGTGAAAATACTGGCATTTTTCACATGTTCTGCGTGAAATTTCACGCAGAACATTTTCTTAATGTTACCAAAAATTAAATTAACAGCAACGTTATCCCCGAGGCAGACATTGCGCGACATACGAACGGACACCTCTGACTTCGCGAAATCGGTCGACGCGGGAATTACGACGCGATCTTCCGAATCGGGAGAGCTTCGTAACCACTCGGACCAAATTGTGAAACCGAGTGTATCATCGCCGGAGGATTCCAGATCCGCTGGTAATTCACCGTCGACTTCGAGCGACGTACAATTCCAGTGGAAGATGCGAAGAACGAACGTTCTCACCGAGCCGATACACGAGTTACCCCGTGAGTCACCGTAGATTCTTCCCGCTACTTTTTCTCATGTAATTTCCTTTTAATCAAATCACTCGTGAGAAGAGTGCGTGGGTCGAAGTGAGGGATCACGCGTAATGAGGGGGTTGTCGCGACACGACACGACGTTTTACGTAACGCGAGACACGCTCTCCCGCAAGGAAAGAGAAACGCCCCACCCGCCGTCGAGGGCAACAAGACGATGGGACTCCACCACGACCTCCTTCCGCATCCGGCGTGTCACGGTGAGAAAAACGCCTTCGTCCTGGAGATCCTCGCTATGCGCCGAGGAATGAGACTTCATTGGTCGTTCGACTTACTCGAGGCCGCTTTCGACTGCTTCCCGGATCTCGATTACTGCGTGATCCTTCTTCCTCCTACCCGACCACCCTACCAGTTTCTTCAACATTTCGTGGTACTTGTCAGGGTTGTCGCTTCGATCGATGCCGCGAAGCGGCGAGACAAAGCGAGTAAAGGAGAGATCCGGTACTCATGTCACTCTTAAAATGAATGTCGCGCGTTCAGTACGTGCCGTTAAGATGCGACAGGGATTTCCCGATGATACTGTACGTCCTGCACCGAGCGGTTCTCCTCGGGAAGATCGAGTGTCGTCGCGCCGAAGTGCGAGATCGAGATACCGTACGACGACTTTTGGCCGCTACGCCAACGAAACACGAGACCCTGGCTGACTTTGACCTCGCGACGGATCCCCTGCAATTCGAGCTGGACTGCCTTATCTTCGAATGCAACGACGCGATGCTCGGACTCGCCATATTGCGGTTACTATAAACTCACATACTGCTTCGAAACTATCATGCAATACTTTAACGTTCCCGTTTCTTCGTTGCAGCCATCTTGGCTTAATGTTCACGTTAACAGCGAGAAAAAGTATATCTTACAGAAGAATATTTCCATAAAATGATACTTGCGATCGACTAAACACACTTGTAAAACATTTGGAAAACTTTACTTTGTGTATTGGTAGAAAATTATAGCTACTTTCAATGTCAACTATTATTGTACAATAGTATAACTTTTATTGCATAACTATTTACAATTATAACTTTTATTGTAGTAGCATACAGATATGTTTGTCATTCGACTCCCAGAAATTTTAGAATACCAGATTGCCCTCTCCTCCCTCACGTGAAATACACAGAATGTTAGAGGCAAATCCATAGGAAACACTGCTCCAATTTGAAGCCAAATAGTACATTCTTAAAATTTAGTTCGCTAAAAGATCGCTTCATCATTAACGTATAACATGAGAAATGCAGATGCCTCCATATTTTTATATTTAGGATGTTCGGTTCTGATTATGCTCCAGAATACACGATGAAAGTATTGCACGATAGTTTCGAGACATCCTGTGCATACGGACATATCTCGGTCAGTGAAAATGAAATTTCGCTGGAAAGTCGGCAACAGTACTCATCACTTTGTCTCATCACACACCACATACACACCCATAGTGCAGAAAAACAAGTGGACTTCGTTAAAAGCCGTTACCATGTGGAAGATTACGTATCTATGCAAAGCATTCATCAAGATGATTACGGACGCCTCTTGCACTTCGTTCTTACGCCTATTTTCTTCGTTTATCGTCGCTTCTTTTTCTGCGAGATCGCGCGTTTGAGTGGATTAACGGTAATTTTCTATCGACTTCATCACGAAGATGAGAGCGCATTGGTAAGTTGCACGATGGTAAAGTCGCGCGATCCGCGTGAGAAGCGTTTTCTGCCTTGAACGGGAAGGCGTTGAATTTTGCACCCTTTAATACGGCGCATCATTCGCAGACACGGAAACGACCCTTGGCATCTTGTCTGGACGACATGATTCCTGTTAATCCTCGTAAACAAGCTGGATACAGATTCCCAGATATTTCAGGAAAGATCGAAGAAAATCGCGAGAATGACGCAAAAGACGACGATATGTTTTCTCTGTTCATGATGTCACCGCGATTGGCGATGATGCCTTCTGCGAATATCGACCTGAGAATCATCGTCGTCGGGGCATCGGATTGCGGTATCGCTTTCGCGGAGTATCTCGTTTTACGGTAAATTCATCAACTATAATCTTCCCGATAGGCGAATTGTGAAAATGTTTTACAATAATAGTATCATGAATTGACGAAAAATTTTGCAGTGATTGCGCGCTAAAATGATTCGCCACAGATAAATCCAATTGGGGATATTTTTGGGGGATATCATATTTTGGAATATAATTATTTCATCGTTTAAGAGCAAAATCACAACCTACAATATTTTTTATAATATAACGCAGTAATGAGATTTTATATTTGCAACATTTGCGGACAAAATATGTCAATTTAAATTATTAAATTGGTTAAATGTTCACTAATTAAAATAAAAAGGAGAGTTTCATGTGAATAGCGCGAAAATATGTAAATAAACTTTGTACTGTATTTATTTATTTTTTTTACGTACCCATATATTTTGAAACCGCTTGTTTCCTTTTTAAAGCTTTGACGTACTAAATGTATAATATATATTTCATATTGCAATATTTCTAAATTATAATTTAGAAATAATTGTACAATTTTGCAAGTATACATACAGGATGTCTCAGACCAACAGCGACAAATTTCGTGAAGGTATCGAACGGATTGAGATAAACAAAAAAGTCTTCCGTTACTTTGCAAATAAATTCAAACGAACGATATCGCTATAAACGCGATACACGGCCGAGACCGTGAAAATTTCTGTCTTTTCTCTTTCTCTTTCTCTCTCAGTCGTTGATAAGGCTGACACGAATGTGAAATTGACTGTAGATCGACGTACCGTTATACGAATCTCACGTTGATATCGCCTCACGGACTGCCATATGATAACAAATGCACAGGAACGTCGCTGCTTCCGTTCCGTGGTAAATTCTGCCCAGAATACCGTCATTGCGTAGCCGTGAGGGCTTGGATCAATATCGTTTACGGGACTATGACAACGATCAACAGGTAGCGATCTTCAGTGAACAATACCTATATCTGTGAATGAATATTTTTATTTCCTTCGCGAGTAACTACTGAGAATTGACTCGAAATACATACGGAAAAATACAACTCCATTATTGTATCATCGTTAACCCTTTCGGTACATTTGACGAGTGAGACTCGTCATCTGCTTACTTGGGCATAAAATGTATTACTTTTACATATTAATCCATATAGCGACAAATTAAATCCGTTCCATGGGCATAAAAATCTTAAAATAATTCAGTACTCAAAGGGTTAATCCAATTCCGTCGCTTGGAGACTGTACGAGAACTCGGTTGCAGAAACAGAAAAATTCCTGTGGAAAGTTTCTACTCAGTCAATTGCTCTAATTATCTCAACCGAGTTTTGATTTAATATAATATTTGGACCAATGTTTTCAGTCATGATAAGAAAGATACTGTTTTTCATTACTAAGTTTTCGTCTGGTCTCAATTCAATTATCAAACGAACTGAGATTTTCTCCAATGCGTGTAATCGAGTTTTCTCGCGTCAGGAAAGAGAAATACGTGACCGTGAAGAATCAAGGAAACCTCGCATACGATTATTTGGTTTTAACTTGTGGCCTGCAATACCAACGGCCGACATTGCGAGAGGACACGAAAGCGCGGGAGCGAGGGTAAAACTGAAAAGATATCGCGTGTTATAGAAATTATTGTATCATCGAAACTATGGTGGTATAAAAAGAATATACTGAAAGAAAGATTTGGTAATATATAACAAAATTTGATAACTGTTATTGAATAATTTGGTGAAAGATTGCGGGCCAAACGTTCGGCAGTGGTTACGTTTTGTTTAGTTGATTCAACTCGGAATAAAAGTCGTTCATATTACAGGCTAACTAAATACTTGGTAATTAATACCAAATTTCATAACAGTTATCAAATATTCTGTCGAAATCTCTAACTAAATGCAATTAGTAAGCATTGTCAGTCTTTTCTCAGTGTAAAGATCATAGATATCATAGCGAGATAAGATATCGCTTTATGATATAAAGGAATAGCACAATAACGTTTGAACGAGAAAAGCAACAGAAGCGACTCTGCTTTTTTTCACAAAACATGCTGTATATCGTAATTATTCTCGAAGGGAAGAAGTAACTGCGGAAAGTCTGACGGAATTACCATGGAATTGCCTGACCATAAACGACGATACAGAAGCGTTTATTTGCTTAAGAAAGATTCGGTGGTTAACGGAGGACTTTAAAAAGGAACGTAGGTATAGCGTGAGTAATGATATACCGTTAACAGATTGATACTTGATGATGCTTTTTATTTACGGTGCAATTCAAATCACAGGAGCGATATTGTTTTATGGTCACAATATTGACTGCTACTGTGCCTTTCGTGGTTTGCTTGAGTTCGGTGTGAATTTCTCGTGGATCACGTTGATCGAGCCGAGCTTGAACCCCGACGAGACGCGCGACGATGTTTTCTGCTGCGACCGCGAGGTACGATACAAACATCGTGAATACCTAAACGACCTATTGTAGGACTTACGGCTATTGTAGACGATTTAAAGAGACAATACGCGCTTGTAAGGTGGACGAAGCGGTGACCAATGCCGTGTTGCGGAGCGGAGTCCGAGTACTGTCCGGATGGTGTCTGGTCAATTGGATTTTGACGCAAGACGCGGACGGACAGACTATGATCGAAAGTGTTGTGATCGAAAAGGAAGGCGAGACGAAAACGTTAGTCTGCGACGTCCTTCTGAACTTTCACGAGAAGACCGTCAACTTAGACGCGTTCTTAGGTGAGCACGCGACTCGCGCACTTGCTGTCGCTCGTGATTCCATTCGCAAAAATATCCTTTCTGCGTCTCATACGGAGCTCACATTTTTCAGCCTTCTGCCGTGCCGGTCTCATTTTCGACGGCTCGCTGATTATAGACCCGGAGTGTCGTACGAACGATCCGTTTATTTTCGCCGCTGGTACTTTGACGAAATACTCGAGGAAATTTCACGCCGAGTCCTCGCAGCACATGTATCTCAGTAGCGCGGAAGTCGGCGAGAGAGTCGGTGAAACCAAACTTGTGCTTTAAAAACGCGGTTTTAATCCTCTGCGGTTTCACGTCGAATCCTTGCCTCGACCTTGCGTCTTATTTTGGCCGATTCTGTGAATCTGCTTTTTAATCTCTCATTATATCATAATCATTAATACTTTATCATCATTATTAAATCTAATTTAATATTCATAGCTCAAATTGACCTTCAAGCAAAAAATCGAGATCCCATAGTGATTTAATCTTAAATTATTACATATATAAATATAGAATTGTTATTTTAAAACATGCACAATTTTTTACTTCTTATGCAGAATGAATCTATTGTCTTTTGTTATATTTTAAATTATCTGTTTCGAAAATAACAATTGTAAAATTTTTTTTTCAAATTTATCTTTGCAAATTCGTAAAATTATACATTACAAACTATAATATCTGTAAATTCTCTCTCTCTCTCTCTCTCTCTCTTTCTTTCTCCCTCTTTTTCTCTCTCTCTCTCTCTTTGTGTGTGTATGTGTGTAGACAAATATATTTATAAATATTTAAATAAGGGCATATCAGAAAACTTAATAGATTTCCCAGTGTGTCAAATAAAGCAGCAAAAAAATGTGCCAAAGGATTGATAATTAATCATCAATAATTAAATCGTTAATTCATCATTCACCATTATTGGCTTTTAATAATTCATAATATGCTTAACATCAATATATTACTGTAAATATATGTTGCATTAGTTAAATATTGAAATATTGGAAACAAATGCAAACCACACACGATATTACCGCGTAGTAAATGAATACTTGAATGAAATTGAGGTTGAAAAGGGAAAAATCCAATTAGGACCGCAAGGGATTAAAATCCTCACAACTGTTCTTGCTCGAAAGACTTGTGTTTCTTTCCGGTCTGCTGTTCACCGATAGCTCGCCGAAATATTACGGAGAGTGATCGGCATTCAACAAAGCGACGAGGAAATCTCTGCGCTGTCGGTGAAAGAAAAAACGTGTTTAACACCTCCGGTATTTCGCGCACCCGTCGTAGTCGCCTGCATTCTGCCGGGAGATTATCATTATTTGCACGTACACAAATCCGGAAGGGAAACTTCATACGGGACAGCGATTAAGCCTACCGTGAGTTTAAACGATCGATCGAATTAAAAATTATTAAACGGAAGGCCAACAAGAACCTGCTGAAATTATATATTTCGAATAATTTGTATAATTGAATCTTTTGTTCCTATATTGCACAATTATACTCATGTAGGCCCTTATTGACCTTTTCTTTATTTACTTTTGATTGGACATCAATAGAGCCTTAAAATAATTGGTCTGTGACTATACCATTAGAAAGATAATAGTTAATACAACATGTGAATAGAACTACTAATTTCTATTTCAATTATCTTAGCTTCGGTATGGTCAATTTTTTTTCTAATTTTACGTGTGCGTGTGTGTAGATCATGTTTCGATTAATACGTTGTTAAAATTTGAAAAGAAATTCCTAAGGAAAGATTTATGAACCAACTATCTTAAATTATTGATTTTCTCAGTCAATTCGCACAGGAATACTCTTTTATATATACTCGTTTGCAACATGAACGACAAATATCAAAATATATTAAAAAATTCAGTATCACCAGCATAAAATCTTCCGTCGTTTCTTGATATACAGGGTGAAGCGTTTGTGACCGGTTCTTGCACATCCCAAATTGGATATTTTCACATTCGATTGAATTCCTATGACTCAGTAGATATCATAACATGTTTCAGCAAAAAGGTAGCCACTTTGTTAATTTATTTGTTATAAAATAGTCCCTTGTTAAAAATTTATTAAAAGAACGAATATAATTATATTTACACAAGAAAAGGACACACTTTCGATGATCTTTGCATTCGTTGACAAAGTTATGTCTCTAAGTAACCCTCGAAAACTTGTAATCAGCCGTCATTATTTACAAAAAAGTCATTAACAAAAGTAATATATACATGTAAAACGGATGTTAGATTGAATAATTCGAGTTTAATCAAGTATCGAATCTACATTATTTTCGAGTTCAGATAATTACCTTTAAGATTAATTTTTAACTGCTGTTTTTATCGAAAAAATATTTATCTTCGGCATTTATCTCTATATTTACTTCTATATTCACACAAAGTGAGAAACCAGTCGGCCGATACTTTCCGTGCAAAACGAGGCCTGTAATTGTTATTTTAATATAAACGAGGCATGTAATGTTATTTTAATAGAAAATTTAAAGTGGACTCCCTTGGACGTACGGAAAACGTAAAAACTGACGATTCATTTTTTATTGTGTATATTTAGTTTTTCGCGTTTTATCGCAATACTTGCTATTTCGACACGACTTTGTTTCTAATCGATAATTATTTTCCAGACATTTGAAGTGCAAGATATGATCGCTTTGTACGGAAAGCACGAGAGTATGTTGAACGAATTGAAGTTCCGTTTTAAAGTAAGCACTTTAATTGTTGAAACGATACGAAAGGAAACGTTATCGCATTTGTCACTCATACGTAACGAATTTCTAATTCACGATTTATTCTCACGCGATCAGAGCTCGTCTATTTCGGATTTTTACGCATATTTTCGCGAGCCGTGGGCCACGGCGATTTACCACGACCGATTCGAATGTCTACGCGTCGAAAATCGGGCCGCTTTGCTATCGCGCATGGTAAGATATTCATTCGGATACTCCATATCAATACTTACACAATCCATAATTATGCCCATTTTTTACGCCTATTTTTATTGTGATTTTTCTTCGTTTGGTTTTCTTGCACTTTGATCGTTTTCCATATAATATAATAAAACAGCAATGTACATCGTAAATGTACAAAGTAAAAGTTTTTAAACTTTATCTACGTTGGTAACTTCGCCGGTTGAATTAATTGTCAATTAGCTTAATCAGAATTTGGTGAAAGTCACCGTTACACTTTTTCGCTGCAGTACGATTGCAGCGATTCTTTGGTGGACGATTGCATGCGCGCTTTAGTCAAATCTAAGTGGCAAGAGGTAAGTGGCCCCTATAAACTTTCATTATCTAATATCCCGCGCACAGTTCCCACACATATTAGATCATTACCGCGAGTGAAAAGGCTCGATCTCTCTGCGTAGATACCGGAACAGGATCGACGTCACATCGAGTCCAGATATGCAGGCTCGATTTATCATCGAGAGCTCGAGGGCAATCTTATAAATTTTCTGGAATTTTATGAAAGTGATCTGCAGATGTATTGCACTCCGTACAAGCAGCGACAAATGTGTACGGACATCGAAGAGAATCCGTTATATTTCGAACAATAAAATATTATTATGAAATTTGTCGGAGAGATATGTTTTCCGCTTGACTTAAGGATGAAAATAAAATCGTATAAATATACTGCAGCGATAAAGTAAGAAAAAATTACCTGGGAAAAAATAATTATATATGATTATATATGATTATATATAATTATATAAAATCATATATGAATTTTACCCATATATGTGGTTACATATATGTTCATATGTGTTTATACGAAAAAAATGATATTATGTCATTTAATTAAATGTCGATATCATGTGCTGTCAGAAGCACAAATAGCCAGAAACACTTACTTCGATTGTACTTGCATATAATTTGTAAACACAGTATTTTTTCGTTGTGGACATATATGATTATATATGGTCATATATGATCTTTTTTCTCGGGTAAGTTTCAAAGTTACACAAATTTTGTCGCATAAGTCCCATAAGTCGAGTTAAATTGACAATCCGATGTGGGGATTTGAATAACAAAATTGAGTTGATGATAAAAGAGTCTGACGAAATTGGAGCTTAATTATACGTATGATGTAGATGTTGTTCCTACCATTAACTAGTTGATCTGACTGTGTAATAAGAGTAATTTTATCCCTAGCAAAATAAAAGTAATTCTGTCATAATAAGAATAATTTTATCTCTGATGAAATGTTAAGTAAATCAAAACAATAAATATACGACCAATAATGCATTGGTCATATATATTTATATATGTATAGTTGTATATATGTATGTATAGTTTGATTGACTTAACATTGGAATATTTTTACCATGTATCTTTTTTTCACAAACCTCTGCAGATGTTGTATATACATCCAAATAGTACATGCAAATTATATTAATAAATATATTGTACGTAGTCCAGGATAATTTAAATTGTTTTTTTCGAAAATCCATTGAGTTAGAAAGTATACTTTTAAACTGTTTCATCGTAATTTTCTCTCACTATTATGGATGTTTCTCATCGGATCGGTTTGTTTACTTTTGTATTATTACTAATGACAAATATCACGAAGAACTGCAATTAAATGTATTCTTTATTAAAACATAGTTATTCGTTCAAAGAAACAATATATTTTGTACATGTGCATAAATATGTATGTTATACATATTTTGTACATTTACAATAACATATAACGTAACGTTATCAAATATGATATTACATCATATACGAGAGCTTCAATGTGTACATAGTACAGAATGGCGTCCATCAATTATATAAACTTCGGTATATGATTAAATGACTATTACGAAAATATACATAATTAGTCTCGACGTCTCTCCACGGTCTGCGCGAGCCAAATTTATTGTTGTCATTGTACAAAGGGATCAGAGATGTACCTAGAACTTCTTGTATTCCGTTTATGTTCCGTTCGGCTTTAAGTTTCGATTTGGTAGTTAAGAGCAGGGGACAGTTCTGCTCTCGTAATTTTAAAATCGACTCTGACCACGCCTCCCCATTGCTAAGATCTGCTTCAAATCCTACAATCACATTTGGTTGCTTGTACGATTCGCTGGCCACATAACTGTGATACGACGTATGGTAAGATTCGAAGCTGAGCTTTTGACTGTACATGTGATTGCATCTGCTACAGAATTTCATGTTGTTACATTCATTCTGTAATTCAGATCCTATGAGTACAATCTTCAATCCGTTTATCTTGTATCGTAAAAGATGCAGGAAAATCTCCCAGGACAGCACATACTTCCTATCAACAAACTTTGCATCTATTATATGAATGACGTAGCAAGCATCTTCCGGTATGTTTAGAGAATCTATCAAATTCGTATCCTCCATTCCATAATACAATGTCAGAGGACCCGATGCGTAATCAGAGTAGAAGTACTCAGGAAAGTGCCAGTCGTCGAGCTCCCTACTGGTGTGCGTTCTTTGCACGTAGTGTTTGACAAACGTGTCCATGTTAATACAAGGTCTACCTTCATTGGGGAACTTGGTGAATTTCATCATCGACCCCATACCGTGGAAAAGATCGATATCTAGACTGAGACACAACAAGAGCTCCTTGCAAGAGTAACTGTGATAGCTGTTGAAGATTTCGGCGTGATCGACGCAATAGTTGGCGGAATGGCAGATCATGCAGGTGTAGAGATTCGTCTGCTGATGACAAATGAGACATGATTTCGCGAACCTGATCATCTGTACTTCGTGCGACATCAGTTCGCGCGACAGCTCCGTCTTGACCGAACGTAGAAATTCCTCCCTCAACTGGATCCAATCCTGCAGGTTCAAAGGGCAAGCGTCCCATTGCGACTCCTTCTTCAGAAGCTTTTTGATAGCCGCACAGATCTCCGTGTGAGAGGAGCGGTGCACCTCTCTGTGATCACCGCCGCAGTAAGAGACCATGTAGCACTGATCGCACATCACGAAACTGCCGTTATCCGTCGTTTTGCAAACGTGACAAATGTTCGGGTTGAAGAAATTATTGTAATCATCAGGCATCCTCGGTCCGAGAAATGTAAACCCCTTTGTGCCGATTGGTCTTGCTCAACTGGCGATAACTGATGCTTCATTTGTGATATCCATGTAGAAGCAACTTGTGGAACTCGGAACCATAGCGGAAATAATAAGGTTCCTCACACCATCATCACCACCACCACCGATGTGTTACTGCGGAAGATACCATGGAAGACTCAAACCCGCAGACTTCTATAAAAATGTCAGATTGCTGTCAGGTATATTCAGCCATAACATACACGAGTGAGTCTTGCCACCATATCTCGGAAAGGTTACGGGCTTCAGGGTTGCCAGGTTCTAAAAGTATCGATGCGCCTAGAGTTCTATGTGTTGAACTAAAACCATGCTGGAACGCTCATATATCCCCACCATGGTGGTGCAGCCACGGACATAATAGGGAGTTTCTGCGATACCGTATCTTTCAGACACGGTAAACGCTAAAGTGCGTTCAGACAATATTCACTGCCCAGTATTACAAATCTATAGTTTGTTCTATCTCACAATTTTTTGAAAAAAATAAAGGGAAATCAACGAAAAATTTAAGAATCGGAATAAGCACATCGAGTGTTTTATTATGACAATGTTTCTAGTAAACGAAGATATTAATTTAAAATACACTGTTTCATTGCCTTTTTTCGATGGAATAAGATATGCAAAGTTCGTAAAGAATAATTATTAAAAAAGATTGAAATTATATTAAATAATATTCATTTGATGAGAATGTAAAGTAAGATTAAATAGCGATCATGCAAAGTTACTAGTATTGATTCTCTATAAACGTGTAATATTCCTAGAATATTACATAAATATTATATGAATATAAAATATTAAAATATTTTTATAATATTCTAAGAATGTTACATAGTATTTTTTTTAATATTATAAGAATGTTCTATTGATGTTGTATGTCCATTTCACATAATATTCTTGGCATATTATTAAAATGTTCTTGGAATATTAAAAAAAAATAAAATAATAATCATGTAGAAAAATACATATAAATGAAAAAAATATATATATATAATTTTTTTGGTATAAAACGTATTTTTATATAAAATTATTTCGACTCTATTTATATAATAAAACAATTGGTATTGCAATACATTTGAAATAAAAAATTACAATTATGTATATTATATATATACATAGAGTTAAATATTTAAAAAATATATGATATTGCAATAACATTAAATAATATTATATTTTAAACATTATTAATATTATTTTAAATATTAATATTCCAGAAATATTGCTTAATATTAAATAATATTACGCGCTGATAAGATTAATTCCTTCATTTCACTAAAAAAAAATCTCGTCTTCGCGTTTTCGTTTTCGTTCGTCTTTCTTCTTCTACGCCCTTCCACCAATACCCATGCACGTGGTGCAGACTATATATCGTAGATTTCGTCAGAATTTTGGTCTATTTCGCAAGTGTGTCGTCACGCTCTTGAAACATATTCAAAATCCCGCGGACCCTGATGTTGGGTCAATGTCATGTTATTTTTACCGTTGGCTTACCTACCCACGATCGCGTGGCTGCCGCTAGAAAGCATTTGTATTTTTGTCGCGAAACTAAACGTACCTCCGATCTATGACAATCAACAACAGATAATTAAATTCGTTTTCTTACTAGAATTAACTTGCCGTCAGGCGCAATGCATACAATGACAACACAAACCGGAAGAATTAATTTTGTTAATCCGACTGAATTTTCCGTTGCCAGGGAGGACCACACGCAAACTCAGTTGTACCCAGTAAGCAAAAATTCATTGCCACGATGTTATCATAACGATATTTGATAACATGTAACGTTTTCAATTATATCGTATTTAATATTTTATAAAACGTCATATAATGAAACTTTGACCCTTATTTGGAGATTTCGATAATGTTGAGATGGAAGTGTCATAACGTTGCAAATAACGTTGCGCTAACGTTTTTCTGCCACTCCTATGTTTTTGAGATGATATTGATCAAACGATAAAATTTAAATGCGCTATGAATCAATGGTACCTATGAATACCGCTCTGGTTCCTATTCTTGAAATGGTTGCCTGTACGTATTTTCATTTCATCTAAGATAAATTTATCGAATGTTCATCCCATCTTCGTCTAGAAATCATCTAAGGCAAACACTGCCTATACATAAGTGTCGTTGCGCAGTTATTTTTCACGCTCATCTCGATTATGCGCCGTCATAGAAACGCGGTTTTACCGTAACAAGAACTGATTATGTAAGAGCGAGCCGATTTGGCCGCAAACACTTGTCTTATGACGAGACAGCGCGTTTATCGCTCCAAATGGGAATATAGGAGACTCATGTTCTCCGGCACATTGCGATGAATCACTGCTCTTTTTTCGCTATAATTACTACTATTATTATTATCGCCGTTTCTTTCGTTCAATATCATTCAAAACTGAACAAGAGAATTTTATAGACGGTGTCGTTTCATAGTACTGTCAAACGAACCGATTCCCAGATCCGTTTTTCTATCAACGGAGAACATTTCGATGTTTTCACATTTAATTATATATACAATGTTTACAATACAATGTTTACAAACAATGTTTATATATACAATCGAACATATTTTGAACGCTTGTCCAGAGAACACTAAGACGTCATCAAGCATCTAAACGACGTCTCTTAGACACACACGTTGTACGAGTAATATTATTCATTACAGTGTACTCCCGACATTATCACATTTTCTCTCTCTCTCTCTCTATATGTGTTCAAAGACTACCATCATTAAAAGAAAATAAACTTAACTAACTTTCTATTATATTACTCTCGTTGATTTTCAATGCGTTTGCTTTTCATAGAGGAAACATGCTGAGATCTTATCCAACGCGATACCCTACTCGGGAAGCTGGCACTCGAGTGATTCGCCTGACAGTGGATCAGGAAGCTGTTCTTCAAGAGCAGTTTAACAGATGGCCAAGAGCGCCCCATACCGCAGACGTTGTACTGCTCGCAGCTGAAACGGGTCTTTCCGAGGTGGACGTCGAGGTGAGAGCTAAGAAGATACATTCTAAGAATGTGCATGCAGACATGTGAGAAAGGAAGATCGGACACGGAACCGAGTAGAATTTCGCAATAATACGATAACGACGAGTTGACAAACGCGTTAAAAAGCGTCTTTGAATTTCAGGGATGGTACGCCATCAGACTGGCCCAGTGGCGGAAAGAGCAGGGTCTCGGCGGAAATCTGAGATTACATTAATCGTTGTTGCCGTTGGGAGACTCTCGATGCGGTCTTACTTCCGTACCTGAAACCTCCAGTTTGTACACGAGCACAAGCAGCAACTGGTCCGCGCGACGAATTTCTAGCTTTCAGTTTTTCACGAAATCGATTACTTAGAAATTGATTATCTTAGAGAAAGTTCGCACCTTCGTCAAATTGTGTAGTCGAGAGAGCTTGAATTTTATTGAGCTTGTAGTGACATAACATAATAGAAGATACTTTTTATCCGAACGCACAAAATAACTAAGTAACTAAGTAACTAGACAAACGTAAAAGTATGTAAGTTATTGTTTTTAAAATACACGCAACCAACTACGACTATTTCCCGCATAGGAAGATTTCGAATTCGCCACTGTTCTGAAATATGACGGAGTTCCGGAGAAGAAGTATGGAAGGTAATTCCGCGGGGAAGGATGTCTTTCGCGTATATTCGTATTCAGAGGACATTCAAGGTTCACCATACCAATGGCCAGTCTATGTACAGAAATGTTTTATTCTTAATTTATGCACAAATTGCAATCAATACAAATGTATCTGAAACAAGCAAGGTGGGGGATATCTCAGTTTTTTTTTTGCTGCCATAAGAATATTCAGATAAAATGGCAGCTGTTTTGGTAGGTGTCAATATATTGCATCAACCGCCGTGTGTTTTTGCAAAATTCATGAGACATGTCCGATTAGTTGTTGTCATATCCGGAAGAAGAGACAACTGTTTTAAATTGATAACTGATTCCTTAATAGCATTGATAATCAATTTAAAACAATTGATCATATCTATTTTTATAGCTTAGTATAGTAAAGCTAGTTTATTTGTTCAGACATCCACATTTCGACTAAGTAGTATTATAGTAATAAAGGTATGCGCTAAGTCTGCACTTTAGCTAGATATCATAAAACATGTATCATTCCTTCTCTGGCACATCATACATTGGTATTACTAAGTATACGTTTACTTTCTTTTTAAATCATGCGAAACAATGCAGAAACGAACTTGATATCAAATCCTAAAGTTTGATATAGTATGCTTAGACTGTAGTAAATAAAAAAAAAAAAAAAGAGAAAAGAGAGAAAAAAAGGGGGAAAAAAGAGGAAAGACTAAATTACGTGAGAAGTGTGTATTCGGAAATAAAAACCGACTCCTTGTGCACATCTGTGATCGTGTTCTTTTTATATCCGAATGTCGTTTTTGCAATCATCATGATATTATTAATCAACACTCAGCATTGAAACATAAAAATCTAGTGTTGTTAAATAACTCTACTAATAATTGTAAATCAAAAACTCAATTTTTTCTCAAGTAAATAGAAAGGAACATCATTGGGAACACCTTTGAACCAGAATTTCTCACAGCTGCCGCCTACCATTGTTATTGATTAACAACGGAAATCCATTTTCTTCGCACCACACATCGAGTTACATCGTAGTTATGTCGCGTTCCTATCAGTTTTTTTTTCTTTTTCTTGGGTTTTCGTAGAGGATTACTTCCAACAGTAAGTATCATCAGTAGTGTGGCAAAGTTTGTCTCAGTGAAATAATCAAAGCATTTTTATTTTAACACGTATTTCAAACGTAGCACTTATGAGAGAAGTACGTCGAATAATCAGTGAAATCAACGCTACCGAGTGAAAGAAATTGGCCTGCGACGGCGTTTCGGGTTGAGATTCGCGTTTCTACAAGTATGTGTATGTATATATACATATATATATACATACAGACACACACACACATATATATATATATATATATACACACATATACATACATACATACATACATACATACATATATATATATATATATATATACGTACATACATACATGCATACACACACATATATATATATATATATATAGAATTATTTGTAAGTACTAAGCGACATATCTAGATGAAACCTACTCAGAGCGATTAATTGACGTACGAGCCGCGAATATCCAGCCTAATATCGGATCGTTAAACGTTAACGAGTGTACCAAGGTGTGACCGGTGTGTATTGCGCGCATCCGGCACATCCGATGATGCACTGTCACGTAAGTTAGGAGCTCGGTATAAAAATGAGGCACAGTTTCACAATCAGGGAATCCTTCTTTACCAAATGCTATCTCCTATTTTTCTCCCAATGAATGTATCCATATATCAAACATGACGGCGTAATTGCCATCATTTAAACTAAACCATGCATTGGATATTAATATGTGTCCTTAAAATGTGTTTAAGGAGAATGACGATTTCTTAAACAACTGTCGTATTCTTATATCGGTAGCAAACAGTCTTAACAACGAGCGTAGACTAATCATGTCGCGTTCCATAATCGTGTAGTCCTTGCGTCGGTATGCGTCATGTTACGTGCTGGGTGTTAATAGCTCTCATTAGGTGTAACCGTACAGGGTTAACGTTTTTAGTGGCAATCGTTGGCGCCGCAACGGTTGCGCTTAGCCACTGGTACCATTAACCAGAGCTTCCTTAGGCTTATTGCTCTGTTGCATACGAGGAGGACGAGACCGATGTTCTCTTTGGCCTTTAGGTCCTTGGGAACTGTTAGACACAGAGACGTCGTTCGCAGGTGTTCCTTCTTTGCTGTTTATTGTTGACTGGTCGCACGGTCCGGCATTGCTGCCTAAACAAATGCATAGATTAACTCTGAATGTTTTCGTGTACACGAGCGTGTTCGAACTACCGATAAATATGATTCTACTATTATTATTATCGTTACTGCTACTGTACTAGCTACGCTCTTCGAGAGAGAGAGAGAGAGAGAGAGAGAAACAACCGATCGTCCTAAAGAGATATCACGCCTGAGAATGGAAGATCGTGCTGCTGCTGCCGTGAGACGTTACCTGTCTGAACACTCGTCGGCGTTGTGCTTCGTTGTCGGGAGCGCCGTAGCCGCCTTCGTCTTATCCCACCTTTAGGTCCACCCTCCACACTCGATACCGACTCTATACATACACAAACCATTGTGACCATCTGTGTTCGACCATCGTGTGTAACGGAAGTGTCTAACACTTGAAGAGACGTCGTGGAGAAATTTAATCACAGGTTTTTTGGCGAAAGCTGCGCACTGCATACGTTAGTGGCATGCATTAGAGTGAAATTTCGAGACGAGACAATAGATTATGGTGTTAGATGGTCACAAGAGTTTGCCTCACGGTTCATGCTAATGTGACGATGCGTTCGAGAGCGCGCCGCCATTGAGTCGGCGCGTGTCTTTAGGACGAAACGGTTTACGGAAAACTGCACAATCAACGCGACGCGCGTCCTGCTTGTTAACCGATCGATGCTATTACCTCTATCAATGCTCGAGACATCTTGGCTGTCCAAAACAGTGTCTTCGTCGTCGGTCGTGCGACGGCGTTCGTCTCTACGATCTCTACGTTGGGCCGTGGGACGACCTTGCCTGCCACTCATGTACCCTGAATTACCGGCACCACCCTGGTGACCGCCTCTCGGCGGCAAGTCTCGCACACGGTCTTCGCTGCTGTCCATTGTGTCTCTACGTAATCCTAAGGATAAATCGTCAAACGTTCAACGAGTGACACGACGATCAAAGTAAGTTCTTACTTGTATTTTATATCGTCCCTTAATTAATATATCACATTTAGAGAAGTAAAAAGTCGTTAATATATACGAGATAAACAGCGAGTTACAACTTTCCGCAACGCCTTTGCGGTAAATGTAAAAATTATATTAAAAGTTCTCGTCTTTTGGCTTTTTTTGGCATTTTGGCAAATGATAATGTTATTCTTTCTATTTCATATGGTTGCACCAAAGCTTTACATATAGGTCTAGTTTGTACCAATCATTTGATACACATATTATCCAGCAAGTTTTTATCAGATTATCTTGATATTGACTTGATATCGTATTAAGCTGGTACGATAGGTCTTCTTGATACGTACTATTGTATCAGCCTGGTACATTGTCGTTTACACGTATTGTCGAGATCAAGGTAATCTAACAGGAAATTACTAGTTAGTACATATGTCAAACGATTGGTGTAAATTAGTATATAGTGATATAATTAGCAGCAAAATTATTAGTTTTATGTTTAACGTAACACATACTTGTGAAAAACTTAATAATATATATACAGGTTATTTCAGATCAGTCAATGTATGCGAAACATATACCTATATATACATATGCGTGTATTTATACTTTCTATGTATATTTATATATAGAATTTAATATAAAAAGTATAAATGGCAAGAAAATGTGGAAATTATATTTAAAAATTCGCCAGCTTCGTTTCAGTATTTCAGTACCAAATGACAATATTGTAATATGATAATTATTCTTTTAACTTCATATGTACGAGCATACACATAGTATTAAACGTGTAAATTAACCCGGTGCCTTTGTTTACTAAACAAGATTTATTTATCAATGGAAAGTATATAGTTTTAATTATCGAAATAATATCCGTCATTACCCATGACTATCTAATCGCTATCTATCGGGCAGCTATCGAATTCCATCGCAATTGAAACTCGGCAATTTTGAGTGAATTAAGTCATCGATAGATTTTCGAACGTCTTCTATTGTTTTAAAATATGTGTCAATGAAATAATGTTGCAACGACCGAAACAAGTGAAAAACTGAAGGGGTAAAGTCTGAAAAATAAGACAAGTACAAAACAACTTCCCGGATCATATTAAAAATAGCGTCTTTCATCGTTTCAGCCTTTCAGCCATCGTTTCAGCCTTTTTCCACGAGAGGTCAAGTGCGTCGTGGAGTAGGTTTTCTCAAAATCTTCTCCAGATCGGTAAAACTAATTTTTAGACGTCGTATGACTCACTACGCTTTCATCGAAGAGTCGAACAAATCATTTTTGTGGTTTGAGCAACATGTTTTTTTACATTTGAATGCAGTGCCGAATATGCACTTTATCGATAGCAATACAGTTCACTATTTTCTGAGATTATTATTGATCATTCCGCGATGCTATGATGGTGGTGTTTGGTAAAACACAAATGGCAGCTCTTATGAGCCACAATTGAGCAGAAAAATATTTCGATTTAAAATGTTCGTTATATAAAAACGAATAAAATCAAAGGCGCCGAATTAATTTACATAGGAAATAAATGTAAACAGTAATATTACCGGCGTTGTGTCTGGTGGGCGCTCTACCCCGGGAGCCGCGTCCTCGTGATTGGCCACCGCGGCCGCCACGACCGCTAACGCCTTCTTCTGGTCCTGCAACCATTCCCCTTCTTGTAGGAGGAAAGTTGGGCATCGGTCCCGTAGTTGACCCATGCATGCTTCGTAGTTGCTGATCAATTTCCAATTTTTCTTGTCGAAGTTGTTCCACTTCCTGCAGTATAAATCACGATATAATCCTTCAATCTTCCAAATCGATTTCAATTCTGTTTAGATTTTAGCTCCGTATTTTCCGATTGATCCAATATGTACATTGGAAAGTTGACACTAGAGCTTTCGCTTCCAGAGATAACATGCAGAGATGTTGCGTGTGAATGAGTTTACGATGCGGATTTTGAAGTATGTGATATCCAAATCGGCGATCGATGTGTCAGTGATTTGATCGAGAATCTACGAGAGTCGCGTGAAGTTAATCTAATATACACCTCTGGCTAGTATTGACGGGCTAATAATGTTCGAGATTTCAGGCTATAAACAGCTTTCTTATGTTATACACGATATCGATGGGACGCGTAGTTTGTACCTTTAAGTGCGCCAAATGATATTCCAATAAAACTTTGGCATTGGCGATACTTTCAACAGTGCCAACAAAGACGAAGGGCACCTGACCCTCCTCCCGTGGAATCGTTGGTTGTGGTTCGTTGTCTCCCTCTATTTTTACCCTTACCTGAAATTCGTAGTTATTAAAATTGCGCTTTTGATTCGCGCTTCGAAGCAATATGAGTTACCCAGAATGACATATTTAATCGTATTTCATATCCATACCATCGGTTTTCAGTCACCGGCGTTTGTCATTTCCATCGATTGTTGATTAGTCTGTGAAATTTGCTTAAATGTTCTTTATCATACGGAGTATACATACACGGGTCTTTCAGGAAAACAATTTCTTTTTTCCGATTCTCTTTACCCTTTTCATGTAACATTTCCAGACAATGCGTGTTTGAATTATACATTTATATTGACCGCGTGACGATTATACTGTGTATGTATAATTACAGCTTTCGTTTGGAGATGAGTGGGCAGACAAATTTAGAGAATTTTTCGAGTGGAATGCTCTTAACTTTTGTCGTTTACTGAAAATAATTACTTTTGCAACAACAAATGTAACAATTCGCATCAAATTCCAAAGTTATAAAGCATTCGAAAGAGAATCGTATCCATTGTTACATTCGTGTAATTGAATTATGTAATTGTACTCGTATTTATGCGATCCTATCCATGACACGTATTTAAGATATAACGTTGTACCGAGAAATTTTAATCGCGAAACATTTTCATTTGTTCACAACAGTAGCAAGTGTTACGTAATATATTCTCAACTATGAAGAAATGTTTATATAACAAATCGCAAAACAGATCGAGAAGGCGTATTTTGAAATAAGACTGGTTTTACAAAAAAGTAATCGATGACAAAAAACAAATGCATGGACATGGAATGATCTATGCATCACTAAATATCACTCATGATGCACACATGGTGTACATCAAGGTCCATATTCACGATGTAAATTTAGCGTTAAACCTGTCCGTATATAATCATCGGCTTATGATAATGCTGAATGCAACATTTTTTCTTTTAGATAGATAGCACTCAGAATGAGACACGGTCACATTTAGCGCTAAATGTATGAATATAGGCCGGATCATGTCAAAGAAACGGCAGTTACTTGTTGCAACACAAAAAGACTGGCCCGAGTGGTTCATGTAAGATTTGCGAGTGCTTCCAGACACATACGAATGATTGACCGAATGAACTGGATGTGGAATAAAATCACAAACAATAGAAAATGATATACTTACTCTATCAGTATGTACATTCCCACTCGAGCCAGTTGTTATCTACCGAGAACAAAGAAGGCACGTATATCATATATAAACTAACCCCTCATAAATTATAACTTCCATTTTCAATTGAATGCTACAGCAATTTTGATTTTTTTTTTAATACGACCACCAAATAATCATTATTTACTTGAGAACGCGTGTTAGGAATTTTGGACAATTGTTACATACCATGAGAGAGATAAACATATATCAGTAGACGTAGGGGATCTGTAAAGCATTACATGTAATCTATGTACTAAGTCTAATAAATTCTAATAAAATCATATTGTATCAACTGAAAATGAAAATTAATTTATGTGTTTTCAGTCATTTTTCAGACAGGGTTGGTTAAACGAACAAGAACTCCCTACCTGAGTTATTAATTCTGAAAGTAGTAATTATAAAAATATAGACTTAACACACACCGTCAACCGATAATAAAAAAATATACTTACTACACCACTTTTGTCGACAATTTCTTGGATAATACGACCATTTTTCCCAATTACTTTCCCTACCAAAACCCGTGGAACTTGTATAGATTCCTCGCTGTATTCCAGCATAGATCGAGCTTTCTTAACAGCTTCGTGTGTCTGTGATTAAGAAAGATACATGGTGAACAACTCTTTGTGTGCTTTTAGCAATATGTTATAGGTATCTTTTAAACATGAATATAAGTTAGCAAATCTTGCTAAAGCAGTCTCATTAGAGAAACATTATAAACGAGTTTTTATTATTATTATTATTACCTCTCCGTATATCTTAAATGTGCACGAATTTTCTTCTAATTCTATATTTGTAATGCCATCAACCTTTCGTGCTTGTTGAATGTTCGCACCATGAGCACCGATAGCTAGTCCCATAAGATCTTCTCGAACGTTAAATTCGTCAGTATATCTATAAAAAAAAAAAAAGTAAAATAAAACTTATTTATATATACGTTTTCTTAGGATTCTTCTTGAGATAGACAGTTTTCAAAAAACATTAACAAATCCCCACTTAAATATATTGTTTAGTATTTTATACAAATTTTTTTACATTTCTTTTCTATAGTTCTTAGATATTAATCTCTCAATTATAACTAAAAAAATATATATTGTACCATTTTTAGTGGTTATATATATAATCATTTACACTTTAGAACATAATTTGTTGTAACATGCTGTAAATATATTGATATTGTGAAAAAGCAAAATGTGATTTATCTTTATATAATAATAATCCTTGTCAATGGCTTGCATTTTGGCAGATATAAATGAATTTCTATCAAAGCTAGGTATATCTTTTAAAATGACAGTTTTGCGTTGTACGTGATATTTCTGAAAATGAAACAATAACCATGCAACATATGGATATGTATTAGGAACATGAGGGAGACGAATTAAGATATTTCTCAGATTATATCCAAAATTTTGATTTAAATATATCAGATATATAATTGTACAAAGTGTATATCACATGCATCCATTAATTAAAATCAAGTGTATTGTAGTATCTTATTTCTTTTTTTATATAAAGATATACATCGATATTTAATTTATGGAAAGATGAGATAGCAAAAAAGTTCTGAGATTACATTTCATTAATAATATGATATACGTATCATCATATTGTAAACATGTAGAAGTAAATAGTGGGCAGTTTTTTTATTCTCTTAAAAGAAGCTATAATGGTATAAAATTCAATAACAATTGAAGGAACAATATGACACTGCCTAAAAAAAATATAGCGATCAATTATTTGAGATATGATGAATGAAGTATTTTAGAGTAATATATTTTTAACATTAACCTAGGATCAAAACGAATATAAATCATACATCTCAAAGTAAAAGGTATTTTTGATCAGTGCTTTCTCGCATTTCCTTCTTATGTGTATTTATTTACGTGTATTTTATACACGTTTTTGTAAGAACACATGGGATAGAGCCACCATTTGCATAAATATGTGCAAAATATATAGGATATATCAGTGTTTCTCAAACATTGGCAGGCCAAGTTCCAGCGTTTATTGATAAAAAGACAAATTATAGGATTAAGAGTCTACCTAATGTATAAATAATAGAAAATGAAATCGAAAACTGATCACAGCTACACGTATATGTTTGTTTGGCTACCTCACCAATCACATAAGATCTTACTACACAGCACATAATAAATGGAGAAAGATATAAATAATTGTCTTATATATATATATATATATATATGTATATATGTATATATATATATATATATATATATCAGTATACTTGAAGCACATGGATTTTAGTGAATATGCTACACAACGCTGAAGCATGCACGTTTAAAGTGTAGATTTATTCTCCACTTGAAAAAATGTAATCGTGTACTTTGGTCATACAGTAAGCTAAACTTAATTCTAAACCACGCTGCTGTGATCTCACCTTGAATTTGTTTTCACTCCTGCCTCAAAGTCTGAGACACGCTGATATATAAAGTTTGAAGATCTAAATTTGCTGAAATGAGAAAGAAACTCTGGTGTAACTCAGTGAAAACTCATTACAAGATGGCCCTATCCTATGTCCCTGCCATTCTGTCTGTTTGCTCTTGATTAATGCATGCAGACACTTGAATACAGACTATTGTTTTCTAAGTTTATTTGCACAAATGTTTATGTAAAGTTCGTCGAACCCCTTAAAGTTATCTACACCTATATTGTATAATAATTAGAAATTTCAATTTTATATACACACACATATATATATATACACAATTTTATATATATATATATATATATAAGATGATATATACACTTTATTGAGAGATATGTTTAAGATATGTTATATCTTAACATAATAATCCTGACGTTTACACCTGTTGATATTAAACGAAGTTATGCAAATAATATAATATGCGACCTAACCTATACGTACTCTATATACTTATATATTAGATCATTTTTTTTTCTATTTATGGGCGCATCTAGCATTATTGGTAAAAGCTCGAAGGCAGTATAAATTCAAGGAGTGATCAGAATATTTGTAGAAATAATTCCATAAATACCTTGGTGTAATACTCTGATATAATTTGATTAAAACTTGTTAGTTATTATTATGGAAGATTTATAGTTAGCATACTTAAAATAGCATTCCCTCCTTAAAATAAATGTATTAATAAAAAAGAAAATAGTTAGTAATGATTGTGTCTGCGATGCATATGATCATGCTTATGATCTAATGTTGTTTTAGCGGAAGGTATCTGCCATAACGCAAGGATAAAAGAATTATAGTGCACACAGAATTCATTATTGTACTTGTTTTGTTATAACAGAAGAGAAGTTCGAGTAGTAAACACAGTCATATGCGGACCTTAGAAGTGTTAAAATTTGTCGAATATTATAATTATATTCGTGGCATGAAAGAAAAAAGGAAACAAGATATATGATAAACACTACTTATGATGTGCCTATGTAATTACATTCATGAAGTTACGTGATATTAAAGCGGACATATCAATTAATCGTGTGATTAGAAATCTTGTGATCTGATTTTCTGCCAGTAAATGCAAACCACAGACAGGATGGTAACCAGGACAGTATATGGACAAGGGCAGGTAAACGATCTCACAAGATTTTTATTATTTACAAAATTAAAAAAAGTGTCAATAACTCACCCCCCTATTGTTTGAAGTTTTGTAGATTCAAGTTGACGCGCTGCTTCTTCTGTTCTCTTCAACAGCAGTACCTGTGAAATATTAGCAAAATAAAAAATACAATTACACATAAATTCCTCATTTTGTGCCTCGAAGTTATTGTCTTGGATATTTTGAAAGCAATTTTAAAAATCCAAAAAATATGGAACTCCAAATAATGAAAAGAAATATTTTCGTTTTTCTTTCAACTCGCTACGTATGATTGATTCTGTTCAATATTAATAAGAATAAATTTACCTTTTGCGATAAATTTCTAAAATGCATTTCTTGGAGCATGCTACTGTGACGATGTATATTTTCATGACGGGAGATGGCCAGCAGTACTCCCCGTTCAGGCACATATCGGCACACTGCCGCCCCTATCGCTTTTTGAAATTCCTTATGTGCATTGTCCATTTTCGCACTGCAACACACACACACACACACAACATACTTCAATTATATCTTCACACTTAACGCACAAACATGTTCCTCCGTTTCAATTACTTACAATTCTCTGAGCTCTTCAGGTACTTCAATTTCGATCTTGTGAAATGTGTTTTTGTCAATGGGGGGATTTGGATTTTTGGATCTCAGTCGCTCACTAGCTACAATTTCGGTATATGTGTATTCCCATCCCAAATATTCGACTACTTGAAAGCCTCCTTTACTCATCTGAGAAATCATAAAATTGAAATTAAAATATTAGGATTTAACAGAATACAATTCTGAAGTGTTTCTTCGATAGAGCTGTGTCGCACAAGTGGGGACGATTAAGATTTTTATCGTGAACTTTATAACCTGCATACTTTCTAACTAATATGTGTTTTCAGTATTTTTTTACAAATGTTGTATCCAATGCTTGTCAACGTTCATTACTAAATTACCTTGATAAGTGCTTTCCACCAGCCCCACGCTTCCTGTTCATTAGATCTAGAGAATACTTCGATCTCCTGGTTCTCCTGAAATTCTGCTTTGGAACCATCTTTTGGAGGTAGACGTACTTGAGCAAATGGGAACTTGCTTTCTGGCTGCCAGCTAGAATACACGTTACAAGCTTGATTAGTTTACACAACTACGTATCTCATATTCCGCAAACACACTCATATTCTTCTAAACGCCATAAATAATTATTTATATCGTTTAAAATCCTCCCTAATAATAAGAAACAACTTTCTCGATGATTATTGCAACACAATAAAGCTAAAGATTTTAAATGTCACTATACGTAAACAATTATTGGAATATAAGTATCAACATATATTTCGAGTTCCTTCCATTTCATATTCCTTGTTAAAACCTTCAATGGCACATCGAGATTCTTTGTTTTTAACAATGTAATACAGGCAAGCTTTGTGCTTCAACAACAGTATACCGTGATACATCAAGAAACACAACACGACAATTAAGCCTCGAACAATTATCATGTTAATTTAAAGAAACCGACGGCGAGGTAATAGCTACTGCTAACAAATCGCAGTATCGGAATGCCACGAGACAGGAGGTATCTAACAGCCAGCACAAGAACGCGATGCACTGTTGTTGGCACGGGGCATTGTGTCAGTGATACAGGAGGGAAAAAAAGGTACAAGTTCCCGCGAGGAAGGTGGCCTCGCGGGGTGGAACTTACTCATTCTCGAAAGTTACCAGAACTTCGTCGTCAAAGACATCGGTGACAAAGGCCTGAAACACGCAACACACACGGGACATGTAGTGCAGCTCTCGTCGCGAAGTAGCCAGGAGTGTAGCGAGTCGTGCGGGCCAGTCGTCGCACGTAAAATCGCGACTCCTTCGGGGGGGAGGGGAGAGAGAGCGCGGGGGCCACGCAGCTAAAAATTCGCGCGTCGTATCCGCGGCGGATCGGCCGTGCCTCCGGGGATCGGCGGGACGCCGCGCGAGGACGCGCGGCGACGCGATCCGCTGGGAAATCACGCCCTGTCAAACGAGACATGGCGTCGGAGGAACGCCGCGTTACCTCAGGCGTACATTTCAGGCCTGTGCATTAGCGAAGTACGGGCCCGAGTCCCGTGTTATTACGACCGTGCCGCGGCCCGTGGCTCCGGCTGTCCGCCTCCCGAATCCTCCGCCCGTTTTTTTCTATACTTTTCACAGAACGAACCTTATAATACGCTCCGTTTTCGCCGCATACTTCGACTGTGAGATCCTCCATCTTGCTTTTGTGTGACGGCTCGCCTCCTTTGCGGCAGGCATGCTGAAGAGCGGGCATCCGCACGAGTTCGGGGCTGCGAATTTCCCCTTCGCCAATCGTGCGACTCTTTTCCATGACGCCGCGGCAGTATTGGACGGGGCCTGGTCAGTGCTGCCACGGCTCGAACTTATCAACCTCTCTCGAGAAAAAAACACTAGCGCCGCTTTCTTAGGCTAGGTCTACATTAGTGTTTTAAGTCTTGAGCCTTAAGAAATTGACCAATCGCGATTGATTATTCTTCTGTAATTCGATTGTGATTGGTCAATTCCTTAAGGCTCGGGGCTTAAACGACCTATTAAAGACCAGGACTTAAAGGGTCTACAATGAGAATTTAGGATAAGATTTATGTAAGATATAAGAAATTGACCAATCATAATTGGCTTTGCTTCTATAATTCGACTGTGATGGATCAATTTCTTAAGGCTCAGAGCTTAAGTGTCGTTCCACAATAGGTATTTTAAGGCTTAAGCCTTAAGAAATTGACTAATCACAGTTAATTATTCTCTTCACATTCGACTGTGATTGGTCAATTTCTTAAGGCTTAAAATATCTATTGAGGACCGATACTTGCTGGAGCGCTCTCCTAATCGGATCGAGTTAATGAATCGAATAATATCGCTCCTATGTCATAATTTTGTTGGATAGAACAGAATAGCCAACATATAGCTTGATCCATTAAATCTAGTTCGGAACGAATCAATGGAACAGAATATATACGTAAAGCGGGGTCTACAATGAAAATTTAAGGCGTAAGATTTACGAAACTGACCAATCATAATTAATTTTTCTTGTAAAATTCGACTGTGATCGATCAATTTCTTAAAGTTTAAAGCTTAAAGCATCTATTGTAGATTGGTCAATTTCTTAAGGTTTAGAGCTTAAAGCATCTATTGTAGACCGGGCTTATAAACTAGTAATATTCAGTACTGAAAGTAAGTATTGGCATGGAGCCTAAATAAAATAGTAGATGAAGCAAGAGATCTGTTCGTTTTCGCAGCACCGCTGAACTAATGCAATAAGTTAAAATGAGGAAACATATACTCGTCTCTCTTCAACTTATTGCACTGGTTTAGTGGTGCAGCAAAAACGAACAGACCTAAGAACTGTCGATTACCAGTGCGAGTTCTGATTGGCTGCTGCTTTTCTGTCGGGGGTAAGAATTCTCTCTGACTAACTTATTTGAACAGTTAAGCGAAACAGCAGCGCGGCCAAAAAGAACGGACTATAGATTTCCCGTATCGGCGGTGAACATCGGAACGCAGCCTCTGTATTGAGTGCACGCGGAGAATGCAAGAATCGCGCAGTTGCGGACGCTGGCCTGCGACGCGGGGGCGGCGGGTGTAAGCTGGCGTAAGCTGCCTGGCACGCACGGCGCACTTGCATTGGGCGCTTGCGTTGCGGGCGTTCGTGCAAGTCAGTTCGCAGTAACCTGTCATCGTGAGCGCTGCCGCGAGTCGAAAGATGATTTTCCCCGACTCACGATTCAGTCCCTCTCATCCGGCTGCGATCCTGACGTCTGTGGCTGTGCGACGCGCGTGACGTGCGCCGGCGACACCGATGCGAGGACGAGGGTGTCCTCGCGGGCCATTCACTGCGGCGGACGACGATGTCGGGCAGCAGCGATTCCGAGGAGTTCTTCGACGCGGAGGACGACTCGTTTCATCGTGCCTCGCGGTAATTGTCGCGTCGTGTGAAGGAAATCCGCGTCCTCGGCATCTCGTCGATCGCCCGATGACGCGCGTAGGCGAATGTGTCGTTTCATCCGTCACGCCGCCGTCCTAACCGCTCCGTCGCGATATAGTCGAAGGCGAATAGTCACGATTGCGCGCGAGCGGCCTTGCGACACATTAAGTTCGTTTTGTTCCCTTCTTCGTGACATCATCTCCTCCGCGATTTCCCGTGGACGTTCGGAACGGAAAGGGGATTTCTGGAGCCGTGCGCTCTCGAGCTCAACTGCGCACAATTATCAAGGCCGGAATATTTAAAGTTTCGATTTGTGTCGGCTCTTGCGATTAACGTTGAGAAAAGTAGTATTTTTTTTTTTTTAGAAATCTTGCGTGAATTTTGTAAGTAATGTGTGACGTGTGAATAAATTATATATGAAGAGTAATTGTAATTACCACTGTCGTCTGGTTGTAGAAAAGTTAAGCAGCGCGATACCACCAGCGATGAATCTCAAGCTGATAAAGTGTCAGGAACTTGCAAACAAGCGGACGATCATGTTTTTGTAAAGCCTGCTGAGCCTAAATCAACTGTTGAACCAAAGGGCCCTGTGCAAACTAAAGATAAAGTTGTAAGTACAAATGACACACACGTGTGTGTGTGTGTGTGTGTAAACAAAATTATGGAAATGGAGAATATTTTAATAATCTTCAGTATTGAGATAAATTTTCTTTGAAATATTTTTCTTAATATTCTGTGATATTTTTATGATATGCTTGTATTTATTTGTAAAGCACCTTTTAGAAAAGGCAAGTAAAGTGGAAGAAATATTTCAGGATGAGGATGGCAGAGAATCGACGACGACGGACAAGATTGTGGGTAGGAGAAGATTCCGCGAGCTTCGGCAGCGTATGCAAACGGAAGACGACGATATTCCGATTAACAGTTCCCCTCCAGACAGCCAGACATCTTCCATCGAGGGTGTTTATCCCACCCCTTCAAAAACGACCCATCCATTCAGAATCATAGAGCATGACACTCTTAGCTTACAAAGTATGACCTCTCTAGGACGAGTGGGCCGAATTCTGGCAGGAGTCGCAGATAATGCATCTGGCGTACTTGTACCTGGTATATCCCAGTGTCCTCCTTCTGCCGCCCTTACCCGTGAGGGTCAGATGTCCTCCATTGCTAGTATTCCAAGCAAAGACGAGGACACAACCTCTGGTAAGGTGTCCCAGTCTTCCAGCATCCTTACGTTATCAGGGGATGTCCTTCAGGAATCCTCTGTTAACGGTAGGTCCAATTATGCATCTCACTCGCAAAGTGACAAGACTATTATGCTTCAAGAACCCGATGTCATCGCTAGTACAAAGAATAACGGGAAACCAGCGGAAGACGTCGCGATGCCTGGTGTGCCCGTTGCCCCGCCGCGTCGTAAAAAGAAAACAAAGGCTCACACACCGAGTGATCTCGCTGTAAGATTCATTTGCTTCGCTTCGTTCACACCGAAACGATTTACGAGCGTGAGTTTATTGAATGATCGTAAATACGATACTGACTTTTTTCAGCCGTCTGTGGAAGCGCTCGTACCCGCGTCGCCGCTCCCGAGTCCAGCGAGCACCATAGAGTCGATTACCAGAGAGTTCGAGCATTCTCTTGATATCCGATCCGCGACGAAGGGGCAGTATGTCGTTAAGCCACAGGTAAACGCTCTGCCAGTGAGTTTGGGAAAGTGACTTTAAGATTTGTTAATTCCGGTCTACAATAGGTGCTTTAAACTCTAAGCCTTAAGAAATTGAGCAATTACATTCGAATTATAGAAGAATAATCAATCGTGATTAGTCATTTCTTAAAAAATTGACCGATCACAGCCGAATATGAGGAGAATAACTAACTGTGATTGGTAAATTTCTTAAGACTTAAAATACCTATTCTAGGCCGAGACTTAGGTTTCTGGTTTTTAACGCAGTTAAAACATTTCACACACAATATTCAGCCTTACGGTGTCTATTGCATATTTACAGGATGAGGATAAGTCGAGAGCGGAAGGACCGTCTAGCGAGGAATTGGAGAGGGTAGAGAGAATGAAAGCTGAACTGCTTAGTGTAAGATCGAGTGAGAAATCTAGTAGTCCCCTAGGATCAGTATCGAGCAACAGTATTGGCCGTTATTCTTTAGGCCCGCATAAGTTCTCAGGGATGAGCCCGCAAGGTTCCAAAGAGCGGCGCAAGTCTGCTGGCGATCAGGATATGGTCAAGCAGTTGAATATGTTTGTGAGAACCAGGACGGATTCTGGCAAGCGTCTTACTGATATGGTTGGTTGCATAGATATATCAAGCAAGTTCATACCATTTCACACTATTCCACTAAAAAAATTCAAGTTGACCTGCCGATACCAACCAAGGTCAAACAAATATAATACCGTCATTAATTTCAACACAATTATTTAAACTTTACAACTTTTGTCTGAAATATTTTTCTTTTCGAAAATCAGTTGCTTTCGACCGTTCCGGAACTTTTGGCGCTTATTGTATATCAAAAAAGAACGTAAAAACTCTTTCGATCTATTTCCGTAGGAGATCTTGGAACAAGTGACCGTGTTGAATTTAGATACGGGCGAACGAGTGCCATTAAGTATAGCGGAGGACAAGCTGCCGCAGTGCATCAATCCTCTGTCACTGCACATTATGAGGCTCACGTCGGAATACATAAGCAACTCTAGTCTTGAGAAGGAAAAGGAGAGCGACGAGGAAAGCGTGGACAGTAAGATGTCCAGCATACCGCCGGACGAGGACGTGTCAGTGGGTAGAGTTCGCAAGCGGACGCAGAAACTGAAGCGATTCCTGGGCTCCACCGTGAAGAAAACGATGGACAAGGCGAAATCGATCGCCCAAGAGGTGTCGCACGCGAGACACAAGGAGGACGTGATGGACATAGTCGACGAGGTTTACCCCGGCGAGCAGCAGTACATAAAACTGAAGGCGTCGAACAGTCACAAGGGCCCGTACGAGTTCAGTTGCTTGCAGCACGTTCAGGATCTCAGCGGGGAGCACGTCGGCCCGGTTTGGTGCATGAAGTTCTCCGCGTGCGGTCGGCTGTTGGCCACCGCCGGGCAGGACCGCGTCCTCAGGATCTGGGTGCTGCGGGACGCCTTCACGTACTTCCAGGACATGCGTACCAAGTACAACGCCGAGAAGGTCAGCCCGACGCCTTCACAGGAGTCGTTGGTCTCGCAACAGTCCATGGAGGATCCCAACGTCGTGGCGAGTGCCTTCAGCGAGATAGAAGGAACGAAGAGCCCGTTCATGCCAAAGCCATTTTGTACATACACCGGCCACACCTCCGATCTGCTCGACGTCTCATGGTCTAAGAACTACTTCGTCCTATCGTCGTCGATGGACAAGACCGTCAGGCTTTGGCACATATCCCGCAAGGAATGCCTCTGTTGCTTCCAGCACATAGACTTCGTCACCGCAATAGTATTCCATCCGCGTGACGACCGGTACTTCCTCTCGGGATCCCTCGACGGGAAATTGCGCCTGTGGAACATCCCGGACAAGAAGGTCGCCGTGTGGAACGAAGTGGACGGCCAGACGAAGCTGATCACCGCGGCGAACTTCTGCCAGAACGGCAAGTTCGCGGTAGTCGGCTCCTACGACGGCAGATGCATATTTTACAACACCGATCAGCTCAAGTATCACACGCAGATACACGTACGATCGACCCGGGGTAAGAATTCCACCGGGCGTAAGATCAGCGGTATCGAGCCGATGCCGGGCGAGGACAAGATTCTAGTCACGTCGAACGACAGCCGTATCCGTCTGTACGATCTGAGGGATCTGAATCTGTCCTGCAAATACAAGGGATACGTGAACGTCAGTAGTCAAATTAAAGCGAGTTTCAGCCCGGACGGGCAGTATATAGTCAGCGGCTCGGAGAATCAATGCATTTACATCTGGAAGACCCATCATGATTATTCCAAGTTTTCTAGCGTACGCAGGGATCGGAACGATTTCTGGGAAGGCATCAAGGCTCACAACGCCGTGGTAACATGCGCGGTGTTCGCGCCAAATCCGGATAGTATTATCAAGCAGATCGAGGCGAGAGAACAGTGGGAGAGTAAGGAAGAGTCGAAAAGTGTCGATAGTTCCACGGTGGGCGTTGTTCCCGTTGACCCTGTCGTTGAACAACGCACTAAAGGCTGCGGAGGCCATGTTCTCGTCAGCGCCGACTTCAACGGGTGTATAAAGGTTTTTTTAAACAAGACCAAACCCAAGCATAGTTCCCTACCGGCATCCGCACTTGCGTAACCTAACGTTGTATGAATTTATGTTTTATATATATATATATATATATATATATATATATATAAAAGTAGTATAATAGAAATAACGGATGAAATATCCGTGTGCGAATTCTCTCTCTCTCTCTCTCTCTTTGCCTCCTTGTGTATCGCAAGTTTCGCAACGCGTCCTCCCCATGAGAGGCACACGATCGTAGGCAATCATTTTTTTCTTTTTTTTTACAAGATTCTTTACGCAAAGTTGCGCAAGAGTACCATTTTATCGTTACTACGAAGAAGAACTACTTTCGCACAGATAATACGTTTATACGATATATGAGTTCCCACGAAATCACGCTTGAATATTTCAGTTTCCGTAACAATTATTAATAATACGCGCCGTAGCAGATTACGTTCCATACGTTACGTATGGATATTATGATGATTAATACCGTTGATGCTGAGCAAACGAGATTGAAACATATACACGGACATTGTGAATTTTTCGTTCGCCGAGAGCTTTTTCTATCTTTCCTTTTTTGTATTGCAGTTGAACGGTGCTGGTCCACTGTTACCATCGAATTACTATTTTACGAGAGATTTATCAAAATTATGTCGTACAGTACGATAATCGAAATTGTCGGTTGAAGATACGGCGACGAGTATCGAATCGTCCCACGCATATATTACTTGCGACAATGACGAAGTTACAAATGAAGACAACAAGAGCACCTTGGTGAAAACGAAGTATAAAAGGAAAAGAAAAAAGAAAAAGAAAACCCAAAAAAAAGAACAAGTACGCAGGTGACGGCGAAGTATATATATATTCAACTCTCGTTTCATTCATTACACCGGACTCGCAGGTTTGTATAACTTTTTCGATCGTTTATCAATAGGGCAAAATGTTAAATAGGAATTGCTAATTTTTATGGAATATTAAATCGGATTTCGCGATCCTGATGATGATTTCTAAAAACGCGTTCGACTAGAACACAATAGCTGTAAGATAGTGTAAACACATCGAAGACAATATCAAAAAAAGAGTGTTTTGAAATCGAGGTACCATCGCGGTTACGTTTTTTCTACGAAACGTCCTACATACTTTAGAAGATGTAACGCGGTGTATCTTCTCATCGTGGAGAGTTTTTTTTTTTTTAGAGTAAACGTTTGTGAGACGATTATGATGATTTGACGTTGCGCTATGTGCAAAGGATACGTCGGTTTCCCGTGTAATATGCGTACACACATATATGCTCACATCTTGTATATGCAATGTTTTTGCCGTAGAAATTGTCATATGCTCACGACACTCGCTATTTAGATTTTAACGCAATGTCGTAGAATATGCGTCGATATTGATCCGATGTTGTAACAGACGCGTTATGCATGTCTACGCATATCTCGTCACTGTCAATTACGAGGAGAAACGGTAATTATTATCTCTAAGGATAAACGATGTTCCGCACGAGAGAAAACAGTTCGGTACTGTTCNCCCCCCCCCCCCTCCCCTCCTTCCCTCCTTTAATTTTCTACATTAAGCAGTTCAACGTTTTCCTTTTTTCCTTTATTAGTTTTTCTTTTTTAGAAACATTCGCACAATTATATAATGAAATATGAAATGAGATCTAAAATTCACAACAATGAACATTAATGAAGTCCGACAAAGTTACGGACAACATAAAACGCGTTTAAACTATATCGTGATCTTAAATGTAAATATACAACAAAAAGGAATTGTAGGTATTTTGTGTATATGCAATTGTAAATACGATCGTGTATCGGTATTTGTCGACGGTAGGCTGCACAAAAGCTATTGTTTCCCGTAGCGATCGTGTAACATAAAAAATGTATTAATAGTTCATTGATATATTGTAATGTGTCTGATTTTTAGGCCTGCCTCACGTACGTTGGTACATATAAACCTACATTAATCATTGTCGCATATTGTGCTTTCATTATTTTGCAAAAGCCCGTCTTGAGACTTCCTTATTCTCATTTGTATGTTACATAGTTGAAGAATAGCTTATACGATGAAATGACGTTTGCCTGTCAGTCAGTAAAGTTCTGATTTCGTCGTTCAGTCATATTGGAAAATATTAATTAAAATATTTGAGAAATAAGAAATTACGCAATCTCCATTGCTGAGTCGTACTACTTGAAAATTAACTCCGGCAGATCGTACGCATGCGCACACATGTGTGTTCGGTTTCGATTCTTTTTGATTCAATATGGTTTGAATGCTTTTTCGATATAGGACTACTTTCATAAAATTAATGTAATAGATTATTTAAAATTGGTATCAGTTAAGTTACCCGCTCTATCTTGCTAACACAGGTAGAAATTATTAAATGTTTTATTACACTGTTTTATTACAGTAAAAAAAGTTAAACTTCGGACCAAACAAGGTGTTTTTTATAGATTTTTGGAATTTTGCCGAAAACTATGCTACAAATCAAATTTCGCTGGCACGTCAGGTTTCCAGAATAATTGAGATTTTATATAAGGTTTAATTGAGGTTTTAACTGAGGTTTTAACTGAGGTTTTAACTGAGGTTGTTTTAAAAAATTGGCTTCTTTGTGATATTTGAAATTTTGCGTTATAATTTCAAATAAAAAGGTGTATCCATAAAATGGATAGACACACACACACACACACACACACACACATATATATATATATAATTTGTGTGCGCTATAGGCTTAAACTTTAAACGAGCTGGCCAGATTTTAGCTGGAGTAGTCGCACTTTCAATACAAATTTCTCTCTTAAGTTACGTTAAACGAGACTCAAGCCCTTTTCAACCGAAATTCGAAGCTTACTTTACCAAGACTGTAACTTCTATACACAATAAGGTTTCAACACACACCGCTAGATGGCACCAAGCAGTCTATTAGTTGTTTCTGAACAAGTTTAGCAGATCGATCTTTTGTAAAAAAAATATAATTAAATTCACCATCATTTTTATTGGTAAATTAAGGTCGCAGTACCATTCAATGACAGGTTAGCCGGGCTTTTTCATTTTCAAATAACATATAACATATTAAATAATATTATATACTGAATAATAACATATTATAACTCAGAAGACTTTTAATTTTCAAATAGTATGATTCAATCATACGTCAAAGATCTTTTTATTTATTAGCGAATGCTAATGGAAACGAGTGCGACTTTATTGTTCCAAAAAATTTCGATTACACGCTCGACTCTCATAGACATGTGCAGGTTTTACTGGGTTAGCAGACGCTCGACACTCATAACGCATGATGCGCTCATCGTCTCTGATATCGATGGTATTGTACTCTTTCGCTTTCGGTCCTATTGTAACCCCCATGAGTGACGTAATGTTTAGAATACTATGAAATTCTTCATTAAATATACAGATGGCCAAAAATTCAGCAATTTCCGCAGTTGCTCCTCCACAATGTACATGTTTTGCAGCCAAAGGTCCATATATAAAAGAATATAAATAATTCATTGTTATTATGCTCCGAGACATCGTTTCACGGGTATTTGTTTCGTTAAATATTATATCGTTGTGACACTTACAGCAAATGACCATGATTTATCACAGTAAATACAGGGAAAAAATCAAGAATATAATAATCGCGCTGTTGGTTTGTTAGAACTTCTGACTTGTTTGTTGTATGTAACTTTTGTGCGGAAATACTAGCAACACCACTATCGTTCTCCGGAATAAATCTATCAAACGAATTCTAACAAGTGTTAACGAAACAATTAAAAATGTTATTTTTCTTTAACGATTTTAATTTTGACTAAATTTTGACTAAAACGGAAATTTAAGACATTATTATGGTTAAAGTAAATTATAGAAATAAATTATATTATTATTATTGAAATTGTGCGTGCACTTATTTTGCCGTATTAGTTCCTATACTGTGTTGTAGAAGTAAAAGTTTGACATAGGACTAAAATTTCGATTCGATTTAACAGCCGGCCCGAGTCGAAACCTTAATTCTACTTTAAAGTGTAATTCATAATTTTTAATTCTACCTTGACGCTTCCAATAATAGCTCGCGCTTGCTTAAACAACCTATAGATAAATAAGCAACTATCTCGCTGATACCGACATCCACTAACTTCTCTCTGAAACTTTTTTTTTCACAAACTTGCTATTTACAAATGCCACCTCGAACAACCTGTTTTGACGTTGAAACAGCGAAAACGGAAATTTCAGTCATCATGGTCGAAGTGAGGACAAATTATATCAATGAAATTGAATTTATTTCGCTATCCTCGCTTTTACCGTGTACTGTGGAATCACAGGTTTAACGTATAACCAACATTTCGATCCCCCCCCCCCCCCCCCCCC
>NW_014554985.1:1205564-1244968 GCF_001313825.1 Dinoponera quadriceps | reverse complement strand
CCCCGCCCTCAATATTATCGTCATCGACCTCTGTTACAGTCAATCGCTGCGTATATCAAATACCGCGTGTCCCGCGGCGCGTTTGCGCCCGACGATACGCGATATCACGGCGATATCATTGACATCCCGCGGAGGTGCACGTGCTGCGCGCAGGCACGCATTCTCGCACACGTGGACGCCGAGAGAGACACGCATCGTTCATCGAGCAGACTCGGCGGACTCTCGCGCGTACACACACGCACGCATACATAGAGACACGGCGAATGTAGCGAGAACGAGGAGAGATATCCTCCGCTCCGCGTGCGGGACCTATATAACTGTACCCGGCTCTGTCTGGGTCAGGGGGCGGGCCGCTACGTTTGTAGTATACTCCGTATATCGGACAGGTGTACCCTATTCCGACTCTTCGAGTTCTCGCGTGCACCTCCGAGAGAGCCACGCAGCTGTGCGCTCTCGCCCCGCGCCTCCTCTTTCTAGCTGTCGCGCGAGCGGGCACATCGCGGTGTATCGCGTCACCACGAGGTGATCAGTCGAGCACGAGGAGCTCCCGAAGGCTCTCTAGATCCCGTGTTTCGGACCTCACCAAATTCTCGCCAAATTCTCTTTCCTCTCTCTTTCTCTTTCTCTCTCTCTCTCTCTTTCTCTCTCTCCCCCTTTCTTTCTCTTTTCGACTCTTTTTCTCTCTGTTTGTCTATCTGTCTCTGTTTCTTCCTTCCTCTCTCTCTCTCTCTCTCTCTCCCTCTCAACCTCTCTCTCGCGCGCGGATCCCAACGTCCGCGAGGTGGTCATCAGCGTGCGGGATCGTACGGATGTGCGCCGGGACGTCTTGACATCCGGCGACGATCAGTAGTGGTGAGACTCGAGTGATTTCTCCTCCTCGAGTTATCCGGAAGGCGAAGGACCGAGCATAACGTCGGCACTAACGCGCCCTCGCGCATCCGGACGACCCTCTGGAGAAAGAAGTAAGATTTCGCCGGTGTATCGGCTGTCTCATCCGCCACCCGCTCTGCCGCGGTCCGTCAGTTGACTGTTCTCGCACGGGAAACACGTTCGGTTCGTGTAATCGAATTTCTGGCCCTTGGAGATCAGAGGAAAATCCGGTGGCGGGAAGATCTCTCTGTTGTTGCGAAGCAAAAACATTCGTCCGATCATTCGGTCGCGTTGACAACCTCAGCTGAGATGGCCGAGTTGTAACAAACAGTTAAAGGCTGAATGATACGAAAATCTCACTTGGTAATGTTTTTGTTTTTATAATCGAGTTTTCGTCCGAGTTTCAGGAAACAGAAATTCGGTCGTGCAAACTGAGTTCCTTTTTTTTTTCGCATATAAACTCTGCGTTTCCGCGCGAATCGTCTCGGCGAGCTGTCTTGGATTCAGAGGCGAGTGAAATAAATGTTCAGTTACTGACCAAATGGCCAAGTAATTTCATCGTGGAAATATGAACTAGTCAATTAACGATATAATATTATGTATTTAGGTCAGGTGTACAAAATTGATATCCTACCAAATTATGAAGAGGTTTCAATTTATTCGTAATATCTTCTGAAGTACGACTGGGGAGTATTATTTAGTGACTTGAGTTCAAAACTTACTCCGATTTGTGACATACAAACGTTTTTCTGTTCCGACTATTGTAAAAATAGTTGCTGACAACCATGATTTGTTACGATCGTTGATTGTTTATACAATCCCTATAAGCGCGTAATATTCCTCGAATTATATGAATATTATTAAATATTAAAATATGCTTATAATATTCAAAGAATGTTCTTAGAATATTAAGAAAAAAATAAAATATTAATAATATTGGGAAACATAAAAATTATATATATATATAATTTTATTAATTTTTTAGTAATTTTTTAGTATCTTAGTAATTTTTTAGTGTAAAACGTATTTTTGTATAAAATTATTTCGACTTTATCGGTTGCCCTGAGGATCACTATGGTCGGCGCAATTCGCGGTCGACCGGTGAATTTTCGCGACGGAAACTGGCCGTCGGTGCGGCCGGAAGCCGCTGCGGCGCGGATACGCGTCGCGCATAGCACGTGCTTGTTTCACCGTACCGGCCGGCGCGAAACGCGCGCAAAATGCGGCGCAAATTCGATTTCCGAATACTCGCCGTCACTTAATGAGCGGTGGCAAACGTCATTACACGACATAATTCGCGGCTGTTAAAGGCGCTTCTTGAGTCCAGCGCGGACGTATGCGCGCGCGTAGGTGCGTTAACAACCGGCTATATACTGCACACCGGGATGTAATCCAATTAGCGCTACGTCATCGATTAAGTTATTAGAGGCTGGCCGCGCGTCATCGCTCGCGCGCTTCGTTAACGTGTTAATAACGGCCGGAGCGGCGGACTCATTGAGAGAAATTATACGCTCCGCGCCGTAGGAGATGCGATGCGCTCAGCCCACGTGGCGCGCTGACCGTTTTCCGTTCTGTCGAGCATATGCGACGATACACAGAGGGAGGAAAGGTCCTTCATCATGGAGAAAAATTTGCCGCCTGTAATAAGATTTCACCGATTTTTATCATTCTCTTGTTATTTCTCTCGTTATAAATCTTCCTGCGTAAACGGAAAAGAGGAATTAGCTCTCCGTGCAATACGACTGAAATTTAGTTACCAAACCTAGTTTTTAGCTGGGAGCTGTTTCTTCCGTATAGACTTGAAAGTTTTTTTTTTTTTAAGGTAAAGTGGAAATATAGAAAGGTGGATATAGCAATACAGTTAGCAAGAATATGGAAATTTCACGATATTGAATATATTTGTGCTAAAATAAGTATGCGCAAGTTTCTATAGTCGCGGAAACCGTGCATCTAGGATAAAATTTGCAAAATTCAAAATGACATTCATTGTGGCAATCGAAAATATAATAAAAATAATTACAATATTAAATATCGATATTTCTGACCCATCTCGAAACTGTCATTTTGAATTTCAAAGATCCGATCATAAAATTCGTTATTAGCGATCCCGGAAACCTGCGTTTATTTATTTTAATACAAATATATTCAATATCGTAGCATTTTAATATTTTTGGTAATCATCATATTGCCATGTCCGTCATCTTGAATTTCAGCTTTATTTTAAAAAGTTTACAACTCTACGTCGTAGGAAAATTTATAACGAGAATATGAAAAAAAAATAGCTAAAATCGGTTAAATGTTAGACTGGCGACTGGTTTTTGTCCAAAAAAGAAAATGCCTTCCTACTATGCGGCGATACGATAGCGAATCAACATCCCCACCCCTCGACTCCGTGACGTCGGCGAAGGGCTTCAAAATTGTCCCGGTGGTCTTTCGCCGCTATTCGATCGTTACCGTTACCGGCGTAAAGCCTGTGTCAGACTATGTATTGGAAATTGAGGATCGCAGGAATGCAGATTGAAACTTATTCCCAGTTGGGAGAAAGTATGTCAAGATCGAAACTAATTAATTCACCGAATTCTAACCACTGGTCTAATCTTAATTGGTGATTCTCGATCTTTCGTACACGGAGAAAAATAATTTAAAGGGACGGCAAATGGGTTAATATGTTTCGTGCGCCGCATGGGTCACCGCGGCGGCGGACACGTGGAACTTTCTGTTCAGGCAGTTTGATATCTGAGGCTCCGAAACGGAATATAATCATGAAATACTCCAATGTCATATGAAATACGTGTTATTTAACAAATATAATACAACGTAGGTACCGATAACTTATGTGGTATGGAGAGCAACTCTTAAGGAAAAGTACTGATTAAGCGCACCAGTAACTGATTAACGTTCAAATCAACTGACGATATTCTATCAGTCACTAACACGATCCAACATCATCAGTTGATTGAAACATTCAACAGTTACTCATGCAATTAATCAATACTTTTTCTTGGAGGAAATTATGTAAGATCGGTTTGTTCATCTTTTTCAAAGCATCTTTTAACCCTTTGATCCCCGGTTTTTAACTTCGGAAATTTTGTTTAATGTTATCGTAGTAAATAAATTAATGTACTGGATATTTATTAAGTATACAGAGTCAAATATTATTGTATTGTGAAGAAAAGCAATTACTCAGTTTATTTTTCTTCTATACAAGCAATGGTTATCTTGAATATAGAATATTTTCTTCATACATAATGGTATTAAAATATACTCATCACAAATATTAGAAAAGCTCATTATCATTTACGCAAAAGAAGAATTTTATTCCCCTCCCCCCCTTTCTCTCTCTCGTTCTGTCTCTCTCTTCAAAAATATTATAGATTTTATCGAAGAAAAGTTAAATTCGGTTAATTGGAATACGGTTTTATTGGAATAATTTAGTTAGTTGGAATACTCTGGAAGAAGATGCATGGTAAATTTGACAATAAATTTGAGTTTGAATTTGAAAAAATTTGAATTTCAACCAGTCAAAGTCCTAGTTAGTTTAATTTACCGTTTCTATCTTCTTTAAGTTCACGGAAAGAATATTACAGCTATTTTTCATATGAAAAATTCCTTTCAATTCTGTTCAACTTTTCAATAGAGTTTAACTTGTCAGTAGAATTTATCTTACTAAGAAATATGGTAAATTTTCCAATAGTGGACTTCAATTTCTAAAATATAAATAGCATATATGAAACAGAAGGATAATAAATTAAGATAAAATGCCAATTTTTATTATAAAATTATCTTGGTCTATACGAATCAGTACAGAATATTCAGAATACTCAAGTCGTTATTATGGAAAATTGAAAAGGTTTTCTCGATCGGATCAATTCAGTTATTCCTTAAATATCCTGTTGTCTTCTATCTGGAACAGAATCATTCCAATCAGGGACTTTTCCGAACAATTCCATAATAACTGCCCCGATCTGGAGTATCTAAAGCTATATCCTGATTGGTTCTTCAGCTTAAGTTTACGTTATTACTTTTATATATACGATGATAGTAAATCTTCGCCTCTGCGGAGGCCCGAAAAATACGCAATCGATATTAACTCGTCGTCATTTCCATCGAACACGACAGGACAGCGATTTGTCGCCTGGTCGATTAAAAACGTGCGATTCCGCATACCACTATGTAAACGGCGTGACCAAACGAGGTCGAGCGTGTTCGAAGAAACGGGCCGTGAATTTTTTTTACGATGCGTACGAACTCGCGCGTCTTACACCGAAGAGAAAAGGCAACGAGTCTGCACGTCCGTGTTGAGCATGAATGCTAATGTGTGGTCTTTGAAAAAAAAAAACAGTCGTCGTTCTCTTTCTCTCCCTCTCTCTCTCTTCATTAGATTCAAGAGTCTATTTTATTCATCGGCATATTTCTGTCTGTAAAAATGCTTTGCCTGTATCAACGTTTATTCAATATTTATGGAGTGAGGTTTCTGAATCGACCTATTAATCTAGATAGCACAAAGACTTCCAAAAGACGTATTTAACTTCTTGAATCTTTAATGTATCTTTAAGAAAGAGGATACGGCACAGGATACTAATATTTTTAAAAATAAAAATACTCTGATTGATCTCTCCGTCTACGTCGTTTAATATGGAGCTATCTTGCGATTGTTTACTTATCTTTAAAAGAAATTAACCAAATTTTCATCAATTTTCTAATTTTTCATAGTAAAATTTTTTTATTTTTTCCCGTCTAAACCTTTTTTTAAATCGAACTTTCGAAACATTATGTATCCGATATTCCTCTATTAAAACAATACAAAATTTCCGAAGTTAAAAACCGGGGATCAAAGGGTTAAAAGATGCTTTGAAAAAGATGAACAAACCGATCTTACATAATTTCCTCCAAGAAAAAGTATTGATTAATTGCATGAGTAACTGTTGAATGTTTCAATCAACTGATGATGTTGGATCGTGTTAGTGACTGATAGAATATCGTCAGTTGATTTGAACGTTACTTTAACGTTTATCAGTTACTGGTGCGCTTAATCAGTACTTTTCCTTAAGAGTTGCTCTCCATACCACATAAGTTATCGGTACCTACGTTGTATTATATTTGTTAAATAACACGTATTTCATATGACATTGGAGTATTTCATGATTATATTCCGTTTCGGAGCCTCAGATATCAAACTGCCTGAACAGAAAGTTCCACGTGTCCGCCGCCGCGGTGACCCATGCGGCGCACGAAACATATTAACCCATTTGCATCATCAGCAGACTTATGAGAGAGACTTGTATGCCCACATCAATGAGAATTTTTTCCTTCAGATGCCAAATGTAATGAAAGACATAAAAAAAAAACACTTGATCATAAAATTGATGCTACTTGTGCCATGCTTTGTTGAGCTAGCCTCGACTGCACGCGAATATATTTGCTTCCGTTTTAATAGCTAGACGAACTGAACGGGTATATCCGCCTTCGATGTAAATGAGTTAAGATGACTTTTCATGCACAGAAAATAAAATCTAGTTGAATTTACTCGATAATGAACAAACTAAACAATATGTTTTAGTTGAAGGAAACAAAATTTCGAGTTTTTATGAACCAACAAATTTTGTTGCAGCACAACAAAATACAATGTTTTAATTAACTTTATAATGTTTGCAAGAAGCAGTGAAATCTTAATAAAATACTTTATAAAAGTAAGAGATGCGCCAAGAGTGTATAAAAATTTCCAAATATGTATTCGAGCACGGTATTTACCTTAATCAGAGAAGAAATCGGTCATCAAATCGCCAGGTAATTGATTCGTTGTGTTTCTTTCTCTTCGAGAATAAAAAAATAATTCCTCTGCGAAAATATTTTTTTACATGAAATATTGCACTTTAACGGTTAATTAATTTCCGCAATTAGAAACATTATATGTGTTACTGGTCTCATTAATATCATTGATTAATAACTAATTTTATATATTAATATTATTATATATAATTATTATTAATAACTGTACACGGAAACCTTACGAAAAAGACCGTGATCGCAAGCCCGCAACCGTTAAATTCACACGAACAGTGAACGAAATTCGGCTCTCGCGCAATCAGAAATTCTGTTCCTATCAAAAACGCTTCGCGCTCGTCGTCAGGTAAATTCCAGCCGAACTGTTTCCTCACCGTGTACTGTTACGCTCGCTTCGCGTAACAGTTTTTTCGTCAAGGGGTGTGAAAAGAATCTCGCGAGGAGCCGAGCTCGCGGATCAACGCGCGATTCTCCGCGGCGCGATACCGCGCGGCGTGCACAATACGCGCGGCATGATGATGATGATACGCGTATGCGAATCGCGCGCGTGCACACGTGCGTCACGATCGATCGATCGATCGGGCCGTACGGCCTCTTTCGGAAATCGGGACAGGCCGCGTGCATCGTCGGCGATTTCGCGTCGTTGTCGCTGGGCTACTTCGTTACGCTCGATTACCATACGATACGCCGTGCGTCTTGCGGAGCGCGAGAGGAGTAATTTAGATCGCGCGTGCCGCGTGTCCGCCTATCGCTTATCGGTATCGGTGCTAATAGATACGCGTCGTCACGATCGCGACACATATATCCGGCGCGCCGCGATTTCAGTTTATTTTCCGTTAACAAGATTACCGGCGATCTCCAGCCGGGATGATTAAGTTGCATCGTTAATGCGTAAGTCGTTATTTTCGAGAGACCGCGCGTCTCGTCGAGCCGCACTTGTTAAGGATCTCTTTTTGCTCTCTTCTTCTCTTCTTCTTCTCTCTTTCTCTCTCCCTCTCTCTCTTTCTCAAACGGGATAACCGGACGGCCGAGCCGAGGACACGAAGGAGATAAGTGAAAGATCGTAGTTGAAGAACGTCCAACGGAAAGTACTTATAATGCTAATTGCCTGCTTTAGCTTCCTTTTCTTTATCAGTATCGGTGTATCGTTTCTTTTTTGTGCGCGCGCGCGCGCTTACGTGACGCCTCGGAATATCTGGCGGGATTAACAACAGAAAAAAGAGGGGAACGGGGAAACGGAAAAGCTACCGCCACCACTACCACCACCACCGTTGGTCGTTATATGGGTCGCTATTAGGTACTCGTTATGCGAACTCGCCCGACTTCGGAATCACCACACACTGACGGGAACCGTTATATGTATTTGGCGCTGCGCCACGGCTTCGGCATGCCCGATTCCGTGGTTAACACGGAACCAGCAGACGTGTAAACAGCCGGCGGTGATTTTTATTCGTGTACAATCTTATGAAAGAGAGAGAGAGAGAGAGAGAACAGGTGTCGTGCTTTATCGTGACACGAATTGCAACAGCAGGGTACCAGTGCTAATGTGCGTAAAGCGGGCTAACGAACTCGGTGATTCTCGCGGAGTTGTTTCTCCAGAACTAACGCTCGGTGATAGTTATTACCGCGAGTCCCATGAGCCATTGTCGGCTCCGTTATCGCGATGCACGTTGCCGAGCGAGACAATTTCGGATGGTCGATTATTGCGAAAAGTCGAGCGCCAACAATACCGCAAATCCAAGCGCGCGTTGTCGTTACGCGCACGAGTGTGTAATTTAGCTCTAGCTGTCTTCTTGCACGATCCTTATCGTTCCTAAATCGCGACACACAGGCGGTAATTTAATCTAATACGTTTAAATGTGCGCTTAGGCGAACACATGTGTTTTAATAAACGGTGAGAGACGGTGCGAAAAGTCTTCAGCCTAATTACACGTTTACGCGGATGACGATAGCACACTTAGATTTGCACTGAAATGAAACGCGATTGCATTCGATTATCTTCGAATATCGATACGTCTTCCCCTTTGGCTTCTCTTCGACAGAATAAAATTTGTCGGGCATTGTTACTGTACTCACGAGATAACCGAGGGAAAAATGTCTGAAAGATAAAGAATATTTATTTAACGAATGTATGTATATATTTACCTATAAATTTAAATTTAAATTATTTTATTTAAATATAATAGAATAAACGATTGCTTTTATGAAAATCTATCGGTTTTATAAAAATGCATATTTTCTCGTTCGAAAACCATTTTTTCTCACTGTAAGAATATGTGTATATTGGTATAAGTATGTTATTAGTATTCATCGAATATATATAAACATTTTTTTATTTTTTAGATGATATTTCTTTCATTGTAATTATTATTCCATATTGTCCCGATTATCATTCTACTTCACTGTCGCCTCTTTTATTACGATAAATATTGTTGAGACAGTTTGAGACAATTTGGGACAACGCTCGACTTTTCGAAATCGAAATGTCAAGCGCCAACAAACGAGGTGTGTTTCACGATCAGCGATGGCACTCGATTCTCTTCAAGTATCGACAGCTCCTTCTTTTTGGCTTTTACTCAACGAAAACTGCATTTGTCGGAGATTATTATTTTTCACGATATTACGTTCTGTGCGTTCTATAATTACGTTCTATAATTAGTTCCACGAGCCACTGGATAGGTTTTATCGCATCAAGTATCAATGAAACACGTTTGATCAACTTTCCTCGCATTTAATCCTCATTGAATATCGACGAGTCTTTCGTCTTGGTTCTTCCTCGACAGAATGCATATATCGGGGATTATTACGCTGAAAGAGAGAAAGTGTTACGTTCAAGTAAATATTTGCTAAAGAATATTGGAGTGATTATTTTACTTTGGGTAAATATTATTTGAATGTAACACTTTTTTTTCTTGTATTGTGTTACATTCAAATAATATTTAATTTACAAATCATTTATTTAATCCAATTAAAATAATTACTCCGACATTTTTTAGCAAATATTTATTTGCATATAGCACTTTTTTTTCTTTTAGTGCATTGTTCTGGTAGTTATTCCAGTGGACATTAACTAATAATAACATAACATTAATATTATAATTTCCCACTTACCAATGTAAGTGCAATATAACGCGTATGTTATGTAATAATTACACTGTTGTTAAGTGGAAAATTATAATATTGATGTTATGTTAATGTTAGTGTTCACTAGATATTATTGTTTCATGCGGAGAAAAATAATTTACTGGCACAGCAAATTTTATGCTGCAGCAGTAAAATCTGTCGATTACTTATGTGGACAGCAAAACGATTTGTTAAGACTTATTAAAAGTATTAGTTAAAATTTGTCGGATTACTTTGCTGAATCTACAAATTATTTTGTTGTAAGAACAAATGAGTAAATATAGAAAAATACTATTTTGCCTTAACAGCAAATTAACGTGTCTCAAGTACAAATTCACTTAGTAAAATATTTTCTATCCTGGCAACAAAATTGTTTTGTGTTCTAATTACGAGTGATTTGCTAATTTGATTATGTCAACTAAATTTTATCGCTGTCGCAGCGAATATGCAGTAATAACTGAATGATTTCTTTACAGGAGCAAAATTATTTTTTCCGCACGTAATTAGCTCTACGAGTCACTTCTGGCTCTATCATTATTGCTATGACAGATACCTATCGTTGAGACGGTTTGAGATTCATTTCAAGAATCAAGCGCCAACGAAACGCGCTTAATCGACTTTCTTCGCGCTCGATTCCGCCCGAACATCGACGCGTCTTTCTCCCTGGCTCTTCCTCCAGTCAGAGGTTATTACTGTTTGGTAATTAGTTCCACAGTTGGCCTCGTTATCATGATAGATACACGTCGTTGCGAGACAGTTCGGGAAGATCGATTGAAGAAGAGAAAAGAAATATCAACGGGGAAAAAGGACGCGTTTCGTGATCGACTCCGCTCCGAGTAGCGACGGCGCATTTTTCTCCTTCTCGCGGCTCTTCCTCGACCTCCGCCTTCGTCGACGAAGCGGTCGTCCCGATATCCACGTTATTGGCGGCTCCGCCGCGGACGGACTCGCCGTAACGGACCTGTTCTCGCCATTTTTTTTTGGGACCAGGGGTTTTTGCAGCCTCGAGGGGGTCGATCGGATCGGACGGTCCAGCGTGACCGCTAAATTCTTAATGCGACGACCTGTCACACGAACGATGGTACCGGACCTCGCAAATTGGACGACGAATAGCCGGCGGCCGCACCCGGCTGCTAACCGGTTAAGTCCTTTTGACTTCGGCTCCACGTGCGCGACCGAACGTTGATCGGCGGGAGCCTACTTGCCTACATTCATAGACCGTCAATCGTGCCTCCTCGGCACCGGTTGCTACATTACCGCATAGACGGTATCATCTCTTCTTCTCTCTCTCTCTCTCTCTCTCTTTTTCTCTGTCTCTCCGGCTTTTCTCTCTCGTGCGCGTTACACGTTAAAGCGGTCGAGAGCGCGCGAGTTGCGTTATCCTCGTCATTATATATTATCGAAACCGGAAAATGGTCCGGTTCTCTTACTCGGACAGGCTCTCTTAACACATTGTTAACCGTTTATGACTTGCGCTTCGTGTTAGATTCGAAGCATTACTCGTTCGTTCTTTTATGAGCGGCATGAGCACACTTCAACTGGGACCTCGGTGTAACTCTGTTGAATTTGGGATGTTAGTGGCGGGAAATCGGAAAATAAGGCCGATATTACGTATCTCCGGAAGCGCGGAGAAACCAGGCTGACCGCCCGATCGGCGATCCATCGGATGTGGGATGGGTAGATTCGAGCGGTCGGTGATGTGTTAACTGGAAGATCAACGATTGAAAGATACAAAGAGAACGAGAGAGAGAGGGAGAGAGGGATAGAGAAAGAATTCGAACGCGAGGTACATTTCGATGGCTACGAAGCAATACCTCGAGTCTCCAGAAACGACTATTTCCGGATTTCTTGTGCAGCGCACTCAGAATCTTTTTTTTCTCGATTTGTGAAAGTTCATATCTGAATACAGGGTTATTCACCGGAGAACTGGACAGAAGTGACATCTTGTATTTTTGGATCATTTACAGCATAGTAAACGTTCACAAGTTTTTGTTTTTCTTCTAAATTTCTAGGTTTTTGTTTTCTTTCCCTCTCCGCGTCATCATTTTCGCTACACTTACGACGAAAACATTTCTTTTTTTGAATTTGCATCTCAGGCTGTCTGCCGTTAAAGAGGTTTATGGGTTTATGGTCACATTGTCTCCTTCTCTCTCTTTCTCTCTCCCTCTTTTTCTTTCTTTCTCTCGAAAAATCTCGAAAGAGATCATCCCGTCGCGAGGTGTAGCGATCACAGTTAAAATCCGCACGTTCACGAGACGTTTCCGCGATTCTAACGAAATTCGGATCGCGCCGATAGACGGTGACGGCCGTGGCTCCATGTTCGCAACGAGGTAACGGAGCGAAAACCCGGACATTCGAGAGGAATTTGGGACAGGTGGCCTAGTGGTTGCGCGAGGCGAGCATGTTACCTGATAATTAGCGATCAAACATGGGCGAAACGAGCGAAACGTTCGACGGGCCGCGTTCCTGTCCCTTTTACGCGGACGCATGTTTTACCTGCCTTGTCGTGAGAACGATAGAGAGCGGAAATGAGCGACCGGTCAACGAGAACGTCTGTCTCGCGTCTAAATCGCAAACGTCGTGAAACTCTCTCTCTCTCTCTCTTTCTTTCACGAACTTTTGCTTACGACCGGGGCTCTTACGGAGGCTTCCTTCTTTCTCTTTCTTCATTCTAATTGCGGACTCGGTAAAACTCTAATTACAGATCACAACTGCATCGAGCGGTCGGAGGTTACGTCGCAACAAGAAGGAGATCGCGCGGGATCGTTACTACTGACTTGGCTGGTGCTGCGACAGCCGGTCTCTGATCGGTTCAGTGGCACGATCGATACCCGATCATCACGATTATCATTACAGGTAAGTCAGGGTGTACTGCTCAATACATAATCCTGTTCGATATATTAAATCGCTTATCTTTGCTTACTAATAACTTTAATAGTAACACACTGACCTGTATCATGTGTCATTACCCTTCTTCAAAGGTGCTATTATCAGCTCAGTGAACACCAACTAACAGTAACATGACATCAATATTATAATCTCCCACTCAATGCAAATGAAATATAACGCGTGTATTATGTAACAGTTACATTGTTGAATGGGAAATTACAACATCGATGTTATGTTATTGTTAGTTGGTGTTCACTAGGAACGACCTAAATTTTACATCATCTTGAAATAATGCTTTTATTTTCTTCATTATTTTAGTATTTCAGTAGTTTTTGTGTTATGTTTGTTTTCGTGTCATATCAAAGAAGAAAGAAAAAAATATTTCCTTTCCTTTTTTCTTTTATAATATAGTATATCCTTTTTCATTTCTTTCTTTCTTTTACACATATATATATATATATATATATATATATATATATATATATAACAATGTGATTGTTACATGCAACGCATATTATACTGTATTTATGTTGTCGAGCGAGAAATTATAACATTGATGTTATTAATAGATGTTTGCCAGATATATATGCATATTTTTTCTGTTCTTTCTTTATTATTTCTTAATTTTTGGGATGATATTTCTTGCTAATAAATAAATAAACACATCGAGTCGTATCGCAAAATCGTAAACGTTTGTTTTCGCGTTTCAGTTGTTGCGTATTTTCTCTTTTCCGACGGAGGATTCTCGTTTGGAGCGAGAAGGAGCGAACAAATATTTGTTTAGTATGTAACAATCGTATGTAAAATCGACGCCACAGATTCGAATTGTATTGTATTTAGGCGACAGATACCGAGATTACGAAATGTTTTGACACTATATCGAATCTGTTTTCAGTGACACACGTAGGGTTTCATCGTGGACGCCAACGCGGTATGCAGTTACGCATCTACGTTTTAGCCTGTCTCCTATTAAAGGGGGTGAGTATATACTTTCGTTTCTCTCATTAATTCTTTCGAACGAGGTCCCGTCGATTTCTTCGTTGTTCTCGTTACTTTGCGAGATGTAAGAACCGCAATGGCTGTATGTCAACATGTTGACTGCCACTTTGATTTCCGTCAAACATTTTAAAGTTTAAAAGGATGGTACAATTGAAAACTTTACCAACGAACGCTGATCTTTCTGCCGCCTTAGTTGTACAGAGAATGATAAAGTTTTCATAGAATAAAAATATGTGCAAAAATAGTATGCCGTGTAAAAACTAGAAAACCGAAAAAAGTTACTTGTGGTTAGCCCTGATATACCTTTCAAGAATTTGCCTTAGAGGATTTAACACTAAAACTACCGACGATTAACGTGCACCTTCCTACCGGAGCAGTTTAAATAAGATTTTTGAAAGAATACGTAATGCAAAGAAGACAAATATTCATTCGTTTACATATTGCGACAGAAACTACGGGGAAATCTCAGGGGATGCCCTATTAAAAACTGAAGTAACTTTTGTAAGAAAAAATTACCGACCGGTCATTTGACCTGTGGTAGGTTTAGTGTTAAATAAACACTGATCTTCCCCTCTCTTCCTCCCCCATCTCTCCGACAAATCGATCGATCGGACGATCGAAGGCAGTAACGGCGTCCGTCCGAAGCGATCGCTCGTTCACCAAGAACGAAAGAATGACGACGGTGAGATTTGCGGTGCGGCACGTACATACGTATGTACTATATACCTACATGTACACGCGGGTACGCGACGCAGGGTAGCTGCGCATCGACCGGAGATCTCGTCCGGGACGATCTCGGCCGGTTAACGTGGGGGATCTCTCTCGGGGAGGGAGACGGGGGATAGGTCGGCGTGTCTGCGTAGGTAATTACTACATTATAACCCAGATATCACAGCGGCCAAAGCGGCCCGGCCAATGCCGTTACCGCCGGTGCTCTGACCCAGAGCTAAGGGCGACTCCGCGCACAGCCCGGCCGGCCCCGTCGATGTCTCGAAATGGTGCGCGCGAGCGTGGCGATCCGGCTCGTCCGCTGCCGCCGTCTACTGTTCCCAAGTAACGTTTCATCGCCGTCGTCGTCGGGGCCGCTCTCTTACAAGGTGGTGCGCAAAAATCCCGCGCGCGCGCGGAACGACCGGTTTCTTCGCGCGCGTGCGATTGTCGGTGTACCCTTTCCGTTCTGCATTCCTGTGGCCCGACACGATTTTCGATGCGTCCGCGTCGTCGTCGTCTTCTTTATTTCGCGCTCGATGTCTCGCACGACGATTATCGTTAGCCTTATAAGAGCCGCGCGCGCGAGATAGAGCGGGATGAATGAACCGTCGTTACCGCGCGGGGAAACGGTGCATTCCTTCTTCGTCGACGATACACTGTCTCTTCCCCCCCNCCCCCCCCCCTCTCCCCCTTCTATCCCCCTTCTTCCTATTTCTGTCTCTTTTTCTCTTATTGCTGACCTCGGCGCATTGTCACTTACTTATGTCCCATCAGATTCCTACGCTGTTATTTCTTTATCGCGTCTCTCGGCCGCGTCTCAGAATTTGACACCTTTACATGATCAATTAATCATATCTCGAGGGTATATCCGTTCTCACAATTAACACACAGCTGCGTTTCAACACTGTTTCTGCGTGCATAATTTACCATTATAATGAATGATAATTTTGCAGGCTCGATACCGCACGTATACCTTCTTACGTACTGAATTCGTACGCTCGAGGGAAATTTTCCCAGAGCGTTAAATAAACAATGCTTTTTCCTTATATTCTCTCTCTCTCTCTCTTTCTTTCCTTCTCTGTGTCGATCGCGTAGGAATTATGCAGGCTAACGGACTATTAACCCGCTATGTAGCAATTGTTTGTGGGTGATATGGAATTTGTTGTATTTCTTTTCTTCGCATTCGCTTTATACTGTCGCTTTATACTGTCATCATACTCTGTTATTCCGCTTAAGTTCGACTCAATAATAATAATAATATTCATCGCTATCGTTCTTACCCATTATGTACTTTTCCGATCTTTATCTTTTTCAATCCAATATACATGTAATACATATTTTCTCTTCTTCAATTTTTTCGATTCTTATTCTAGCACTTCATTGTGCGGGCATTTCACGTATGAATAAGACATAACGGAAAGAAAAGTAGACATTTTTGCAAAGCAGAAGTAGAAATGAAATTGCCCAATCAGTTGCTTCGCCCACGAAAAAAAGAAGATTTCATTTATAAGTTCCGACGTTCGCATACGCTACACCGAGAGAAATTCTATTAAAATAATAGTCGCTTTCGGGTCGAATTGCACGGGAAAAACTCGGTTTCTGCAAGTGAAGGAGGACCGGGTGAAAACTCGGGGTGGCAAGAAATGACATCTCTGTTCCCGCGATTGAGAACTTCTCACGAAGATTCGGCCGCATGGGAACTCGGCCGAGAGACAAATGGCTGAGTGGAAACTCCTGCAGGAATCTTTCTGTCCCTATGACCGAGTTTTCGTTCGGTTCGCAGACAACAGAAAATTCAGTTACACACTGAGGCCCGGTTGCACTCCGAACTGCGATTAAGCCAAACGACGACTAACTCTTACAGAGTTACCGACTGAAATTGCTATCTCGGAAGAAATGAAGGAAGGGAAGAAGTTAGAGGTATCAGTCGCGACCTCGTCCCTTAATCATCCCTTAACTTAATCGGAGTCCGACCGGGACTAAGGGAGTGCTTTCCCCGTCCGACTACGACGACGAAGAATGCACGGATCACCTCGGCATTAATTCATTACCGCAATGGATAGATCCACTATGGTGGTTGTACGCTCGCCTGTACGTGAAAACAACGTTTAAATACATTCGCCGAGCCGTCGTCGTCCGCAGGCAGGAACGTGTTTGACACGTAACGCGGCGCGACACGTAACGCATGGTTCGCCATTCACGGGCTGCCAGGTGCCGCGGCTGCACACGATGCGCGCGCGTCTTCATCGTCGCGGATCGCCGAGATCCGCGGCGCGGAGTGATTCAGTAGGTCTCTCGCTCGAATTATGGGACGCGCACACCGCGAAGACCCAGCCGGCGCGGGACAAGTGGAGACGCGCGCGACGGTCGGCCGGACGGGCCGACGGTTAGGGAGGGAGGGGGAGGCGGTAGGGAGGGAACGAGAAAGAGAGTTTCGAGCACGCTCGTGTGTGCGTATCCGAAGCGCTGGCCGATTGACCCGCGGCTAAAGATACGGGTGGTCCGTTATGCCCTAAGGTCACGCATGACGCAATCAGCCACTATACAGTTCTCTATACACATCGGTGCTCCTATTTCGTCGAGGACGGAACCCCCCTTATCCCTACCCCTACCGGCTCCATCTCTCCGATCGAGGCGTCCCGATCGAAGATCGACCGCGCGGGTCCCGCATTCGTCGAATGTTTCGAACGAGTTTGTCGCCGTCGGCGATTCGCCACCACCGTCGACGTCCTCTTCATCCTCCCGTCTCCTCCGCGTACTCGCTCTGTCGCGCCACCGGAAATAACTCTTTCGACCGCCGCTCCATTTGTCCGGCGATAATCGAACGAAGGAATCGAGCCCGCGTTTCTCGACTCGCGATTCCGCCGCACCTGACATACTTAGGTTTCCCCATTGAGCGCGTGAGAAACGGATACCGTTGCGCCGTGACTGTGCTTCTTCTTCGTTTTCGGCGCGCGAAAATTAGTATTTAAACCGACGCGACCGTCCGCGTCGCGCCGACGTAGTCGGATCGCATCACGGCGTGTCATAAATTAGTTTCGGAGGAGTCTGATAAATCGCCGTGTGTGTATGCGTGTGTGTGTGTGTGTGTGTTTTGTATTTTTATATACTTTGTTTAACCTCTTCGCGCTACTACCTGCTGCTGTAATAGCTTCCCCCGTTGAATGAGATTTTTTTTTAGAATGAAACGCCACTGCGACTCGCCCCTGTATATCGCTTGAAAACTGATGGATAGCTCGTCGTCGTCGCTGAACAGCAATTTACTCCCTTGCTTTGATATCGGAAAAAAAAAAAGTAAACAGAAAGAACCTTGCTCATTCTTAACCTCTCGCGACTAGTAACGAATCTCGTATTGATTGATAGCGAAATGATTGGCTATTGGAAATCTCGTAATGACAGATGATAGGTACTTTAAATTGATGATTCCGTTTATGTCGTATGTTTATGTTACTCGTAATATATATATATATATATATATATATTATTTATATATTTTTTTAATATTATTATTTTATTAAAAAAAAAGTATTTAGTTTTAAATATTCTAAGAACATTTTTATAATACGAATATTATGTGAAGTGGACATATAACATCAATAGAATATTCCTATAATATAAAAGAAAAGATTACATTACGCAACATTCTTAGAATATTATAAGAATATTATTTTAATATTGAACAATATTCAATAATATAATATTCTAGGAATATTACGCGCTTATAGGGTAATTTTCATGCTTTTTCTCCATCGTTACTTATATCTCAAGTCATTCTACGTATTCACAAAGATTCACCCAAATCGAAGAATCGCACCGTTCCTTCCGCCGGAGTTGGAAACGCGAATCTATTCCAGTCGCACGAGCTTCGCGCTAACGTCGAAGAAACAGCCACAAATCCCGGGACGAGCGGTTTCTCCCCGCTATCCCGGGGATTCCCGGCCGATATTCCGAACGACGCGTGACGCATTCGTATTCTTGCAGCTGGCTCGCGCCGAGGAGGTGGTCGAAGTCGTGGAAGCGATTCCGGGGGAGGACACTCGGAACGACAACTCCGCGCTGAATCGTCAGGACAACGAGCTGAACAATTCGGAGCAATTGACGTTGGAGAGCCTGGGGGACAATGATGCGGCCGGGAATCACTACAAGCCGGGGTCCGGGCTCCGGGGTCACCCTCTGTTACCGCCGGGTCGAGGGGCGCTCAGCATACCGCGTCCGCACCACAACGTCGCTTATCACGGCCCGCCGCCGCCGTTGCCGCCTTCGAAGACGCCGCCGGAGGCCATGGACAAGATCTACGCGACCGGCACCGGGGACGGCGTCGAGCCGTGGCCGGCGCCGACCCCCGACATGCCGAAGATCGTGTCGCTCGACGTGAAGTGCGAGAAGAGCCTGATGAAGGTCTACCTGGGCTTCGACAAGCCGTTCTACGGCATCGTCTTCAGCAAGGGCCACTACAGCAACGTGAACTGCGTACACCTGCCGGCGGGCCTCGGCCGCAAGTCCATCAACTTCGAGATCAGCATACACGCGTGCGGCACCGCCGGCAACACGCAGAACGAGCTGTACGGCTACGGTGCCGAGTCCGGCTCCGGCACGTACTTCGAGAACATCATCGTGGTGCAGTACGACCCGCAGGTGCAGGAGGTGTGGGACCAGGCGCGCAAGCTCCGCTGCACCTGGCACGATCTCTACGAGAAGTCGGTCACCTTCCGGCCGTTCCCGGTCGACATGCTCGACGTGGTGCGCGCGGACTTCGCCGGCGACAACGTCGGCTGCTGGATGCAGATCCAGGTGGGCAAGGGCCCCTGGGCGTCCGAGGTATCCGGCCTGGTGAAGATCGGCCAGACGATGACGATGGTACTGGCGATCAAGGACGACGACTCGAAGTTCGACATGCTCGTGAGGAACTGCATGGCGCACGACGGCAAGCGGGCGCCGATCCAGCTGGTGGATCATCGCGGCTGCATCACCCGGCCCAAGCTCATGTCCAAGTTCACGAAGATCAAGAACTTCGGCGCCTCGGCCTCGGTACTGTCCTACGCCCACTTCCAGGCGTTCAAGTTCCCGGACTCGATGGAGGTGCACTTCCAGTGCACCATACAGATCTGCCGTTACCAGTGCCCGGAGCAGTGCTCGAAGTCGTCGCCGTTCCTCGACAGCCAGGGCCTCCTGGAGAGCCACCATCACCACGCGAACGGCCATCCCGAGCTGGGCTTCGACCTGCCGCCGCCGATCCCGCTGCCGTTGGAGTCTTACCTGCAGGCGGCGGTGGCGGCGGGACGGCCGCGCGACGAGCGCAGGAGGAAGTCCCGCGAGATCGTGCACAATCCGCAGAAGGCGGTCGGCGTCAACCGGATCATCCGGGTGGTCTCGACCGGCGACCTCACTTTCTCGATCGACGACAACGCCGGCGAGCCGAACGGACCCACCATGGTGTTCCCGCAACGTCAGGAGACCATGATCTGCATGACCACCCCGGGCTTCGCGATCACCCTCATCGTGCTGCTCGCCGTTCTCCTCTCCTCGTGCGTCATGTCGGCCTATCTCTTCATGCGTCTCAGGCCCTTCTCAGCGCGCAGCAAGAAGTCCTTCTGCAACGCCGAGCAGACGAAGAAGTCCTCGAGGACGTGCTTCTACTCATAGGGACGGTTGGCGAGCGATCCGATATACACTCGCGCCGAAACCGGTTCTCGCAAGCGCCTCCCTGCCGTCGTCGGAGACGTCGTTGGAGGTCGTCGGAGGACGAGCGACGACCGGGTTATCAATCCCGTCCTCGAGGTTGCCGAGTCGAGGAATTAGCCGTAAGCGCGTGCATCAAGCTGCGATAAAGCCCGAACGTTTGCCCGACCGAAACCCGGCCGTAGCATCGAACCAGTCTTTTCACGTTTCATTCACTCCCATTGAGGACCGGCTTTGCAATACCGGCTCATCCATCGATCGGATTATGTCGAGCAACCGTTATTCTATACACTTTTGCGACTATTTTTTTTATGTGACGTCATTGTTGATGATAACGGGAGGAGGCGTGTTTTCAGTGCGCATCGATGGAAATTTCACTGTATTTTTGTTTATTCGTGACTTGACACTTCAAATTCCTTGCTTACCAACTAGAAACAGAAATTCTTTCGCGGGAAAAATACTAACACTGTTTACGAAAATTAGCTGAATCAGCTGAATAATCAAAAATATATTCATAACGTATGTCTATGCGCACGATGCGAACGATCAGAAAATCTAACGAGTTTCGGAACGGTAAACGTTAAGACTTCATACATTGAAGCTCATAGTGCACAAGTTTTGTTTGTACTTTTTTTTTTTTTTTCTTAATGTCTTTGGCCATTAACTGACAGTATTTTTCTATATTTTTCGGCGCTCAGAATACACATTGTAACAGAGCGGATCGAACGCAAAATACGGAGTACTTTCTACGAAAGGACTATCGAAATTTTCCGGCAGAATTGGTCTTCGAGAAATTTTCTCAAATCACTTTTAGGTCAATTGTTTTTTTTTTTCCGTAGAGGCTATCCGCACGATGGAGTACTATCGATACCGATATTGTCTTACAGCGGATAATACACCGCTTGCGTCACGCTTTCCGTTTGTTCCGTAATACACACAACCTCCTCGTGGAGTTGTGCTCCGTCGTAAGAAACTTCAGCTCAGGCCTGCGCAGAAGGCGAACGCACAGGCGATACGCCGAAAATTTAGTCAAAGATAATCAAACCTGTTTCAGCGTTTATTACCTACATATTCGTACTTAGTCTTCCTCTCCCTCTCTCTGGTTTTTGGTGACTTGGGACTCCTTTTTTTTTTTTTTTTTTTTTTAACAACGCTTACCCGATGCGGTAACGATAAGGCTGAAATTTCACGAAGATAGCCTATAATATAGCACTTAAGCAACACGTTAATATCTGCGTTATTGTTAATATAATATTACATTATTATTATTTATTTATTACTTTTATTATTATTATTACGTACACGTAAATCCATAAAGACACATCTTACAGGCTGAATCTCGTAGGCTGAATCTCCTATATGTGAGGTGAACGGATGAAATAAATTCATGAAATGTGAAGACACCATGTATATTCGTGCGTGCGTGTGTGTATCATTGTTTCTCTCAATCGGTGAATTGAATTGAATTAAATTCGACCAACGATGAGCACGTCGGTGAGCAATGTGCTGCGTCGAGCACGAGTAATATTTAATTGTGCGAAAGCATCCAATAAATATGTCATATTTTCAGTGACATTTTCATAGTTTCTCTTAAATCGCAAGAATGAAAGTTGTGCCAAAACCGTATGGTATATCATGTGAATTATCCTTATAATGAATAATAATACGACTCGGTGACGAGATAAATATTACAACTTTTCTCACGTATACCTTGAATATCAATTTATGAAAAAGAAAAAAAGTACAGCCGATAACGTTATTGCGACATTCAGTCCACGTTAATGCGGTCGACATAGTATTGCTAAGAAAATTAGTTATTAAAAATCCAAGGGAAGCTAGGCGACTCAATAAGTTATACACGTAATTGTGCAGTCATTAGTTTATATTCGCAGCGTGACCTATCTAGTGTAAGATAAACGTGTGTGTTTGAAGGTACGGAAGGTGTTCAGGAAGTCGCGCGAGTTTTCATCTCGCCAGTGTCCACGCTGTCTCGCATTAATCTACTTCGTTACTTCACTAATCGATCAGAGAAAGCGATTGAAATCAGTGCGTGCACTGTTGTATACGAAAAAAAATGATAATCGGGGCTCGATCGTATATATCCAAGGTCCTGTAAATATATTTATTGCCACTAATGTTTGTATCTATTGTATTGTTAAATAAAAATATAATCTTTCAACACACTCTAAAAAATAGTCGTATCTATCGCCTCACCTTTGCCCGGGTGCTCTTTCGCGTTCGATGCTTGCCGCTTGTTGTCGGGCGACGCCATTACTCGCCTCTATCAAATAACATTAAAACATCTTAAGATGTCGGTAAAATCATATTGTAGACAAGTGAGACGTCTAAAGGATGTCTTTCAGACGTCTTTTAGATATATCGTTGTCGTATTTATCGGTGTTTAGGCTGATTCTTTGAATATGTGATTCATATACGCTTAAATTAAAGGCTGCTGTTGCTTGATTCGAGCGCACGACGAATTTTTTACACGTATATACACGCACGGATTGCTTAAGGTCTACAACAATCTTAAATATTATTACTTGGCAATCCTATGAGCGCGTAATATTCCTAGAATATTATATGAATATTATTCCATGTTAAAATAATATTCCTATAATATTCTAAAAATGTTATTTAATATTTTTAATATTATAGAAATGTTCTATTGATGTTATATGTCCATTTCAAATAATATTCTTGGCATACAAAAGTGTTCTTAGAATATTTAAAAAAGAATAAAATTATAATAATATAGAAAAATATGTATAAATAAAAAAAAAAAATATATATATATATATATATATATGCGTATGTATAATTTTTTAGTATAAAACATATTTTTGCACAAAATTATTTCGATTTTATTTATATAATGAAACAATTAGTGTTGCAAATACATTTGAAGTAAAAAACCAGTTATATGTAGTATATATATACATAGAGTCGAATATTTAAAAAAATATGTAATATTACAATAATATATTAAATAATATTATTTTATAGCAATGGACATATAACCATCTATTAATATTCCAGGAATATTACTTAATATTAAATAATATTACGCGCTTATAGGGAACTTTTGCAGATGTTCGGATGAGCGAGTAAAGAAAACGTCAATTCGGGTCTATTTGTCTTGTCTGTTAACGTCGCTTATTGACGTTTTCTCTGATCAGTCCTAGAAAGAAAAAGAACGCTTTCATATACCAATGGGTAAGAATTTTTAAAGGGGATTCCCGCACAAGACATTTCTCGGTTTGGACTTTTCCAACGCGCTTACTTACATATATATATTGGGTATACAAAAAAATAAAATAAAGCAGAGAAACTTGATCATAAAACAAATCACGTTTGGGGCAATAAGAAAGGCGCGTTTCGCCAAACGCGCAGTGTTCTTTCATTCTCTCCTTCTCTCTCTTTTCAGTAACTCATATTCCTGCCAAATATATCGTACTCATATATCGTGCCACGATTTGGAACGGTCCATTCACATACGCGGAATTTAAAGAGGGATCGGAGGGAAAGGGAGAGGGGGGATAAAGCAAAGCACGAAGAAATGCTCTCTTGCACGCGCAAATCTCGCGGGATTTGTGGAAGCTCGAGAAGACGCAGGAACGGATGCGATAGGAATTAAACGTTTATTTCCTTCCAGTGTCAGTTCTTCCAATAACTGTTAACATATTTTCTATACACACCTTGCCACATCCGAGATAAATATTACTTTCTTTAGCCTCCTTATATAGAGCAAACCATTGAAACGTAACGACCACTGCATACATAAGAAAGAACCGCTGTAGAACCGAACGACTCGGCCTTAGAGACTCGTAAACGATAATAGTAGCTATTTAATTATCTAAATAAAAGAGAGAGACAAACACATTTATATCGATCTCGAAGGCGACGGCCTTCGTGACGCCGCCACCGTTGCTCGTCGATCGGACCGACGGAACGACGGAATTTCGCGCACACCGACCGGTATCCGGAGGACAGGTTTGCACAGGTGCGCGCCAAAATGATCCGTACCTGTGTATCTTTGTGCCATTTGTACGACGAAACATCATTCTTACGTGCTACACCGCTAAATGTAATAATTATGATTAATCTCGATATTATTTTCTTAGGTTACTTCCTCTCCACGATTACCCACACGATTTGTATTATTAGAACTAAGAGGCATCAAATCACCGCGAGAACACGACCTATCTATCTATCTATCTATCTATCTATCTATATATCTACCTATCTACCTACCTACCTATCTACTTATCTACCTGCTGACGATAAATTACTCTCGTGATTTTTCGTGCTGCCGCGGGTTTGATCCGACCTCCGAGTGTTCCCGAGGAAACGCTCGTTTATACTCATCATTGTCGGCGAGTCTATTCTGCAATTCCTGTAATACACGTTCACGCCAATGCGGCGGCCTTCGAACTCCTCTGATCTTCAGAGAGACACGTTGCCGAAATAGATTTTCAAGGAAAGAACGCGAGGAAGGTGGAAAGCGATTATTCGCATGAAACATCGTCACCATTTAACAGGTTCGCGACCAGCGTCACGCATGTGTAACCGCACCGATCTTCCATTGTTTTTTAAGCCCATCTTTACCTCAAATTTTCAATTTTACTTGACACGTTCCTCACCGGTGTCAAGTATGACTGACAGCGATAATTTTTCTTTCTATATCCACGCGAACAAATCAAATCTGTTTTATCTATGCACATGCAATTGCACAAAATCAAGTCTCACGTAAGAATTGTATGCCATTAGCCAGTAAAGAATACTGGCCCAGTACTGAGCCGGTGTCGAAAAGTGGACGTCATATTTTGGTACTGGCCCGGTATTGACCCAGTATTAAAAAAGCGGTATTTTCGATACTGATGTTAGGTACTGATTTTCGGTACTGGTTTAATATCGGCCCGTTTCTACTACCCCAATACCGAACTGATACTGGAATCCAGTATCGTATACCACAAATCGATACTGAACCAGTAACTCGCCGGTAGCAGATTCCTACTAGGGATGTAACGTGTTGCTCGGGAAAAATTCCCGAAGCGAGCCGTAGTTGCGAACATGTTAAACTCGGGATGAACAGAATTCACGGATGCGCCCGAACTCGTTCCGCCAGGTAAGAGCTGAAGAAATGTCGCGTGTTGGAGATTGAGGCGCCGCTCCGCGTCACGAGAGTCACAGAATAGCGTGTGCGTAAAGTCGTGTGTTGACACGCACCGAGAGACCGAGTCCTCGACGACTGCGATTCGCGAGAGAACTCAGTGTGGTCCTGGCGACTCGCAGGAGGACGCTCGAAGACACCGACGAGGCGAGACTATAGAGTGCTCAACATCAAGCGTCAACGATTGAAGGGTCAAGAAGAGGTCAAGTCGAAACGAAAACGTCCTTTGCCATTTTTCAGTACAAGCAACAGTTAACGAGTTATTAATTAATTCACTTTGGATGCACGCTTGATGCGCATCCTAATTGGTGAAGTATACCCAGTAAGCAAGGAATCGTTAACACGACATTATTAAATTGATATTTTATAACATGTAACGTTTTCAAATATGTGGCTCTTAATTTTGTATGCAGCATTACCGTTGACAATATTTGACCGAAACATTAAAAATAATGTTTCTACGCAATATAATTTTAATATTTAAAAATATAATATTATCAGTAACGGTTTAAAAACATTTGTAAAATATTATGTCAAAATGTTTATAAAATTCACATAAAACCAATGTTTTAAAAGATTGATTTCATGTTTCTCGCTTAGTGGGCATGTAGCGCCACGCGTTGGCAAAAAATTGAATATTTGCCTTTTGGACTGACTTTATTATCCTGATTGAGGAGGGTATATGAGGAGTGAGGGGGGAGGAAGCCAGAATGACATGTAATCTGAGGTTAAAACAAAGGAAAGAAGGATGATTAGGGGGAAAAGGGAGGATACTTCTTTGTTATCAGAATCGATGAAGTTAACCTAACAAGGGAACACCGGGATGCCTAACTTTCCGATTTGAATTAACTTTTCGATTTGAATTGCGAGTATGCAATGAGTGGTGTTCTTTATTCGTACCCTATCACCTTTTGAAGATATGATCTTCGACGCAAAATTCAAGAAAGTGCTTCCACTTTTTAGCAAATAATTTTTAAATTACACCAGACAATATTTCACCATTATCAAATACTTAATACCGTTACAATGTTTCATATTAACACTCTGATTTGCGAACCGCAATCGTCATTAGTACAGCTGTTCTCCTCCTCTCCAAATCAAAAAGCTCAAGTTCGTGATGCTTCTTTGCAAGGGGGTTCCCTTTCATCGGCGCTACTTGTACTCCGTCGATCGGAGCGCACTAAGCGTGAAACTTGGAACGAATGAACGACTCGTCAACTGTTGCTCGAATAAAAGGAGAAAAAATGACGGACAAATTTTCGTCTCGGTTTCGCTTCCGCCGCTGCGACACTCGGCGCTTGATACTTGGGACACCTACTGTGCGATACACCTGATCCCTTCCTTCTCATCGCTCATTGCTGAGAATTGTTCTCCTTCTCTCTTTCTCGACGTACGATCTCGACCTCTTCCGCACTTACGATACTTTGTACAGCGTATTATTGCACATTGTCTCTTCCCGGAGACGCATCTGGCGCGCGTCTCGTCGCAGCGGCCGCCGCCGCTCGGTCAGCCCCGCTCGACCGACGGATCGGCGGCGACCTGCGATACGTTCGTCGGCTGTTCCTGCTGCAGCTCGTCGGGATGGGCGGGCCGCGTGGTGCAGCGGACGCGAAGCAGGCCGTAGGGGAGCCAACCGTTGTCCGCGTGCACGCCGTTGTTGTTCTTCCTGTTGCCACCGGTGGCCTCCCGTTGCGCCTGCAGCCGGTGCAGCATCGCGCCGGCCACGAGGGCGGACACGACCGCCGAGAGCGCGACCACGATGAAGAGAGCGCTGAAGCCCGGCATCGGCAGGCAGATCCCGTAGACGACCTCCTCGCGTATCCTACCTTGGAATACAGTCACCGCCTCGGTGTGCGTGTCCGGGCTGAACGCCAGGTCCGCCTCGGAGATCACCTCGTAGATGCCGCTCACGCCGACGTCGGCGCTGCGCACTTTCCTGTCCGACACCACCATGGAGCGCCTTCTCCGGGCGGTCGCTGATAGCGGCAGCCCGCCGTTATCCTCTTCCAGGTTGCGCGGCCCGTGCGGGAATTGGTCCTGCTCGCTTTCGTATCTGGTGATCCGCGACGGTTCCTGGAAGACAAGCACCGATTGAGATTCTCTCGGCCGAAACTCGGAATCTTGGTGAAACTGTAATTTGTAATTGGCGATCTAACAAATTTGTAAATAATAGGTTTCACGACGGATTCGGATAAATTTTGATTTCTCGAGAGCCACATTGGGTTCACCATTTTGAATTTGGATATTATTAACCTTAAATTCATATTCAGCGAATTAAAAAACCCTTAAATACCGGCTTTCATAACGATCACACATCCTGTAAACACGTAATATTATTTAATATTAAGTAATATTTCTGGAATATTAATAGATGATATATGTGTTCTCATAACAATATTTAGAAAATAATATTATTTAATGTTATTTTAATATTATATATTTTGCTATATTATTATTATTATTTTTTTTTAATATTCTAAAAACATTTTTATGATATGCTAAGAATATTACGTGAAGTGGCCATATAACATCAATAGAACATTCCTACAATATTAAAAAAAATTACATAACATTCTTAGAATATTATAAGAATATTACTTTAATATTGAATAATATTCATATAATATTCTACGCGCTTATGGGGTACATTGACTTGAGGTGAAACTTGAACAAATGAATTTTGGTCAATAAATATTTATCGCAGACTGTACGATGGAGGGCGCGATGTTTTTGCGTTTACCATAAACGGCTTTGATATGTCGGCGTTATTGTCGGATTGAAGCTCGCCGTTCTCAGGCTGCTCGACCGGTGGGAGCCGATCGCTTGTCTGCGCCTGCGCCTTTGGGATCGACTTCTCCACGTCCAAGAAGTGGCCTCCGATCGACGTCATTTCGTCGCCGTTTTGGATCACATCGTCGTACAGCGAACCATCGCTCTGCTCCGCGCTGTTCGCCGCGTCCTCGTGCTCTTTGTCCGCGCTGCTGTTATCATCGTGGGGAACGACGGGAACCGGAGGGACATTTTGTTGGATGTACTGCGTCGGCACTTGATCTTTTCTCTCTTGAATGTAGTGAGCCACGGAACCGCCCAGTTGACAGTGATCCAGACAACCGTGTCGGCATATCTCCACCTATATATATATATATATATATATATATGTATATATATATACACACATATATTTTTTTAAATATTAAAAATATAACCCTATTGTATATTTAATATTAAACATTCGCAGGGTACAGGGACGATGTTTTAGGTGGCTGTTACACAATAGGTATTTTAAGCCTTAAGAAATTGGTCAATCACGATTGATTATTCTTCTATAATTCGATCGTGATTGGTCAATTCCTTAAGGCTTAAAATTTCTATTGTAGACCGGCACATACGCGAGCCACGTTTATTAAGAGTCCAGAAGTAAATTCCGGCGCGGATAAATAATAAGTTACATTAGTCGAATAATTCCCGTGATTGAATCGAATTGGTCGCGCCCAACACCTGGCGCAACGGATTCTTACTGGCTCACCTTCCTTACTAGCTGTTTACCTTCGCGAACCTTCACGAAATATTCGCTCGAAATCGTTCATCCCGCGCGACGAACGAACGGGAACGACTTCTGTCTCGGGTACGCCAAACCGTTACCTTGCACTTGATGTGAACGCTCAGAGCGTCTGGAAATTTGAAGGCGTGGAAGAAGGCGTAGGTGATGACGGTCGCGCGGTCGTCCGAGCCGCGCGCCTTCAGGAACCGGCTGATCATCTTCGGTCTCAGCACGCAGCCGAATTCGTCGCTCAGCTGTATCGTGTGACCACCGCCGTCCGATGCCACGCACGACTTGACCCGCATGTCGAACTCACCTGTGCCCGGTTTGGTTTAACAACAGTTCAAGTTAGTGCACCGTACGCCGGCCGGCCGAAAAGCCGAATTGTGCGTCGCTCGTTACCTCGGTAATCGTTTATGGCGACGACCAGAGTGAGAGTGGAGCCGAGCGGCACGATCCCGGACACCGGCGGCGCCCACGGGCCCTTGCCGTGTTGGATCTCCATCCAGCAGTCCACGTTGTCGCCTGCGACACACAGCGGCGGAAATGTGTCGCTTACTCTCCGAGTGGAAGTTCACGACGGAAACGAGTAACAAGCCGAATAGAAAAATCTTAGGGAAAATGTCTAGTCATCGGACAGAAACCGGACGGTTTTCACTGACTTGAATCGATTCGATAACAACTGTTCAGAAACTGACGGAAAAATACCGACTTTTATTTCCCGGCCAGTTACTTGCCGTAAATTATTCCAAAAGGAAAATAGTAAGTTGATACTGGACGGTTTCAGTTTCCAGCGGAAATTCTTGAAATTCTGGATAGTGCTAGACGAATCTCAACGCGCGCGACGTGGTGGACGGACACGAATTTGCAAAATATTTCGAGAATTTTTGCTGTAACCGACAGAAAGTAGCAGTAAAATTAACATAACGTACAGTGTACTTTTTAATTATGTGATTTTGCTGCGTTAATTTTACGGTTTTATCTCAATGATTATGGATTGGTCATCGAAAGAAACAAGGTCTTCGAAACGTTTATATTGATCTGCTAAATTAACGCTAACCAGTTGAATTTTCTGGACGACTCTTCGTCTTTATTTCAACGATATATACGTTTATATTGTCATGCATGTATCAACGAAGCATGCATTTTCCGATTTCTACCGTCGTCCTGTTCATATCCTATATTTCGAACGTCATAGTCAAGGCAGCTATGAAGAAACGGGAGAAACGGAAGCCTTGAAAGCTCCCGTAATTTCCCTCATGGATATTCCGGCGTCGGGCGTTTCATTCAGTTTCATATTCGGGCTTGTTATCTCCCGGGATGGTGTCTCGTGTGGTCGTGCACATCGCGCCGTCGCACGTGGCACGTTCGCTTCGCCGCGACGAGTACACACACGCTGTGTTGCGCGCGCGCAAACTGAAATTAACCGACGTGAGCGCGGTTTCTGCGGTCAACCGCGAATGCTCGCGCGCGAATTTTAGCATGCGGCTCGCGATCGCTTTGACCGTATTAATTTCACCGGTGGGGAATTGGCGTATACGTTACCGCGACGAAAAAGAAAGAAGGAAAGGAAGAAAGGCCGCGTCGCGTCGAAACTGCGGCCGTGATTGCTCGCGGTCCACTTTGACCGTAATTAGAGGAGATTATCTCGATATCTTTGTTCGTTCTTGAGTTATACATGCCTGCAAAATGTATATCGCGGCTGACGAATCGGGCTACTCCGTTTGTTAATATTTTAGTAAGTTTCTATACGTATATTTATCGTTGATATGTAATATATACGGCCTACGGATGGATTTCTCCTGTTCAATTCGTTTCTCTACCTGTAGTGACGAGTTAAATTTTACCGACATTTATTAGCTTCTCTCTTAAGCCTTTAATCCTAAAACAGATTTTTCATTTCAATGCTACCTTAAACAATCTATTTTTACCAAAACAACAAAAATAGATATTTAAGTCATCATTAAAGTAGGAATAAATTATATTATCATAATTGATACATTAAATGATATAAATAATTGATATGTTGCTATTTCAGCTCCTACTGTGTTGTAGAATTAAGGGCTTAACGTTTCGATATTTTAGGGATATTTCAGGAAAGTCCGAGAGCTTCGGGAATGCGCGCTTCGCGATTGCACTTTGAGCTGTTTACAACAACAGATGGCGATCGCAGATGCCACGCGGTAGTCTCGATAGTATCGCCGCGAGAGAGCCCAGGGAGAGTATCGCGGTCGGCGATTTATCTCTATTAAGAGATGGCGTTTGATGGGAGCATAATCGTAAGGCGCCAGTACCTCTGAAGTCCAGCTGTATCACGTCGAGATCCGCGATAACCATCGGCGGCTTCGACGCGGTCTTCTCGTAATCGTTGAACCATTCGCATCGCAATCGCTTAGCCTCGTCCCAAACCTCGAGGAGGTCCTTGTCGTACTGCACGACCACCGTGTTCTCGTAAAACTGCCCGTGCATGTCCGGCTTCGTCCCGCATCTGAGAAGTGACGTGAAACTTGGTAATTTTTCATATATTTTTTATACGCGCGACACACGGATGTAAGGCGGAACGAGCGTGTTTTTCGAAAAATGCGCATTTTCTCGAAAAATGTTTCCGACAAAAGTAGGGTTTTAAGTAACGCATTACACAGTAATATTGGTATGACTTTGAATAACGTTGTCAAGATCACGTTAGGATCAGCTTAAAATTGTTAAAAGTGGGAACATTATTTTTTATTAGATATTCCTGCGGCTTATCTCGAGAGCTTTTCAAAACACTATAATAAACGATTTTTTTATTAAACATTTGATATCACGCGACCGGTTCTTTCCTTTTCTCGCCTTGATACGATATATTTCTCACCGATGATACACCTTGCTCTGGCTTGCATTAACCGACCGAAGGGAGGAACACAGCATTCGATGGAGATTGCGAGCGCATAGCTCGTGGCAGGTAGACAGCGCGGTTTATCGAGATACAATGAGGCACCGGCGGAACAATCTCGCGCCTTAATATCGTTAATTCCAGGGCCACGGGAATAGGGATAAACGCGAGACGCAAAAGCACTGAGAGAGAGAGAGAGAGAGAGATTCGTTTGGCTCAAACGATACCAGAATTATACGAGGATAGATTGGAAAGTTTCCGACCTGACCGAGAAAGAGCGAGAGTTCAGTGAAATTTCAATATTTGATTCAATAGACGGCGCTGAAAGAAACACAAAAAGCTAAGTTCGACGTCGTTTTAGCGATTAGTTTGTTTCAGACAGCGCATTGGTTTGCGACACTGAGAAATTTGTATACACTCGTGTCTTCTCCGGGGAGGGGGGAGGGCGGTCTTGGCGAGCCACCGGAGTATATCTGTGCTTAAAAAAGGAACCTCTCCGGGAAGAAATTTTCGCCGGACGCTGAAGCGACTGGCTGCCGTTGATGACTGTTTCTCGAGTTTCGACGAAAGTTATTATGAAGGGATGAAAGGTCTGGAAGAAACGTTGGACCAAAGAGAGCAGGTTGAGAAATAAATTTCACTCGGCTCGAGAGAATATTTTTCCCCCAGGTCGGAAATCTGTCGATCCACCCTCGCACTTACGGAGACCCTTCTTTCCTCATTCGAGCGCTAATTCGTGGCTAACTCACATGGCGTAGGCTATCCGGAAGGAGAAGAACGTCTGGCCGGTGGACGGTGGCACGTAGACGCATCGTGGATCCGCGTGCTGGCCCTTGGACGAGACGATGCCTTCGAAGGGCTGCGAGAACGAAAGGTGGACGTCCATGTGGTCTTTACCGCACATCACTTCCAAGGACTGGATGGCCGGCATACCCTCCGGTCTCTCCAGCGGCCAAATGTCGCTGTTGCTACTGACGCTCCTCAGGCCAACCACCTGTGCGTTTCAAAGAATGCACACGTATGTATTCACTTTGAATCCGCGGCCTTCATTCTCTTCTCCCTCCCCTTCACCCCCTTTCCTCGCGCCGTTTCTCCTTAAACCACCGCTTTTTCCGCCGTTCCGTTCGTTTCCTGCCTCCATTGTCCGACACGCGCGTGTGTCTATTTACGAGGCGCGCGGCTACAAAGTTACGCGCGTACATGCGGCGATAATGATCGGTTGCGGCTGAGACCCGGTGAGGAAATCCCCCCGTCGGACGCGATTTTCAACGAGGGGTCACGAGTCGGTCACTGGGTCGGGACACGCGCCGGCAAAACTCGTCCGTATCCGGAAGAGACCCGCGCGCCCGAGCGGTTTTGCGTAGGTCACGGCTCTCACGGTGGGAATAATAATAATATCGTCAGTCGGGCGCGTCACTCTTGCGAGCGGAAGGCATCCGAAGGAGCGAGCGAAAGAAACTCCGGCTGAGTATGATTGCCGATAACCGGAGCGCCGGCCGTAAATACCGATCGTTACATTCGCACCGGCGAATTACTCCGCGTCGCGAATTACTCCGAGAAATAAGCAGCCGACTGGTAATTGAAACATCCGTCCTTAATATCTCCGTGTCGGGAGAATCATTAGCTGTAAATCAACTTTATTACCGTGTATTCGCATCGAGCGCCCTTTTTTGCGCGTCTGGAGAGAGAGCGAGAGAGCGAGACGGGCGAGAAAGAGAGGGAGAGATTTTCTCTCCGCGGGCTATAATGAAAACCTTAGTGCCGGTACGTACAGTTTTCGCTCTGCCCGGCTATTAGAGAGGGATAATCCATACGATCCAGCCGTAAATACCCGCTCACGCTCAATCGGAACCTGACGATCTCGCGCGGCTCCCGCTAATGCCGGCGTGCTCGCGTAATCGCGGCACGAGCCGCGACGATGGCGCGTCCCTCGCGGAAATCAATCAACGGCACATGCCGGCCTTTTCGTACCCTATCGAACTCTTTCCACGCGTCGAACTCCCCGACTACGCACACGCGCACAGACTATGCTGTCGGATCTCGCGCCGGCCTCGCGTGCGATTACAGAAGCGAGCCAAGTGTCGCGTGTGATGTTGTTCCTGAGACGTCTTCCACCCCGCTCGACTGGTTCTCGCCGCTCGACGATACCAGCGGCTCGATGTTACTCGATAATTAAATTTACTATCGCTTCTCGCTATTTATTGCTTCTAATAACACGATAACACGCGCATCGTTCGTTTCGTGACGATACGGCTAATAGCAGCGTAAGCGAGCCACGCGTCTGGGAACGTTCTTCGTGTTTGGCCTCGTGTTCGAGCGAGATCGACAATCCTTACAGAAAAGTATTGCTGGTAATCACTAATGGGAAAAATGCTGATGATTAATCATCGGTCGGTACTTCGGCGACTCTTTGGCGATTTACTGCAGGATTACCGCGTTTACAGAATGCTGTTAGCGGCAAAATTATGTCGGTTATGTACAGAGATGAAACGAACTAATTTAGACTTTGGCCTTCCATTCTAAACGGTAATTCTTTCCAAATTTCACAATAAGCGCATTCAATGTCAATAAATGTAATTAGTACGTCGATTATATAATAATAAATCACGTCCACGAACAAGGTGGCAACGTTCATTCAATCTGAAAAAAGAAATGATATTATGGGTACTCCTGACATATTCTAATTGCGTAAAGGTAATTAGAAAAATTGTCAAGTTCCTACCGTCGAGAGAAGCCGAGGGCTCGAATCGTTGGAGGTTATCGAATGAAAATGAGGGTTACGGAACGAAAAAACGCGACGGCGATGATGATGATGCAAAGGAGGGAAACATCGTCGTCAGGGCATAAGCGGACCGCGGGCGGGTAATGCGCGAAGCCGTCGAGAGTCGTCGGCGAGCATCTCGGGCGTATTCCGCTCCGAACGTTTCCAGAAACTAAGGGATGCTACACGCACTCAGCTCGCGGCTGTACAAAATCCGTGACGACGGTGTGCGCGCACACGCGAGCGAGCGAACGCGGCGGTATCGCCGGAGCGGGACAAGGTATTCCCTATGTATTCCGCGCGCAGCGCGCCGTAACGGGAGAGGCGTCTTTACCGCTGCATTAACGGTCGCCGTTTTTCGCGCAAGTGAAAACACGTTTCTACGCTCTTACAATCGCACTTGTTAAATGACAACGTTTCATTAGAAATGATTACGCACCTGGCGGACGCGTACTCTTTTTGCCGTGTCGCGCGGCGCGGAGCAACGAAAGCATCGCGCGGCGGGTACATCGATACCCGCCGATCGTTGACTCTCGTCGGGGCTCTACCCCTGCGAGTGGCCGATGGTCGCCGAGGTGTCGGGATCGGCACGCGGAGTCCGGTCGCGCCGGCACACACACGCGTGTGTCCACGTGTGTGCGTGATACAGGTGTCTCGGGACGATTCGTCGACGCGAAGAAGGTGGGTGGTCCGTAAATTTGTTCCCTTCGGAGTCTTTTGGAAGTTTAACAGCATATCCCAGTAAGAGGAACGTTAAATCAATTCTCGAAACGTTGATTTTACGCGGACTTTACGAACATTTTGACGTAATATTTTGTGAATGCTTTTAAACTGTTACACTTGATAATATGTTTTTAAATGTTACAATTCGTGTAGGAACATTGTTTTTAATGTTCCGGCCAAACATTTGTCAACAGTAACGTTGTATACAATATTAAAAAGTACATACTTGAAAACGTTACATGTTAAAAAATATCATCATGGAGACGTGTATCGTAAGTTTGTAATTGCTTCATATCCACAAAATGTATTTACTTTATATTATATTAACCATTATCTTCCTAACAATATTGTTATGAACCAATTACCTCAAATGAGCGAGAAGGAGAGAGCTTTGTCAGTTGGAATGAAAGGACTAACAAGGACCTTTGCACGAATGTATTGTGTGTTGCGTGTGTGTATGTGTGTGTGTGTGTAATATAAAATAATAAATATATAATATACTATATATAACAGTAATACATAAAAGTATATATATATTAATATATAAAAGTAATATGAAATCAAAACTAACCGTACGTAAAAAAACCCAATAAATCAGTACATATATTTATTTATTTAAACTGCAAAATTTATTTAAACTGCAATCCATATTTCCAAATGTGTACGTCTATAGGGGAAAATAATATATTTCAATTTATTGGTACATATACAACGAAAAAATTTTATAGTAAAAGTTACCGCAGAACGTTGCAATCAAGGGGAGCATGTTAATTTTCTGCCATAATTTGTATTACTTCCTTCTCACGTGTGCTATTTATATTTTAGGAAATGAAATCTATCGTTAGAAAGTTTATCACGTTCCTCAGTAAGACAAATTTTACCGTCTATTTCTGCACTATTAGAAAACATAATAAAATTCCGGAGAATTTATGTGAGAAATTTATGTGCTATAATATTCTCTCTCCCCTACGGTTATATTCTCAATTTCGCAGGATGACATCCGCGTGCCGGTTCTCATCTATTTATTCATTCCGAACGAACGCCATGCGGAACCTCCGACGATCTGATCTTCGCCGGCCGATCTCCGTAAAAAATATCTCGCGAATGACACTCGCACCGCACGGCGCAGGAAGCGCGGCGATCGCGCGAAGGACGGAGGGGCTTTACGACTTCTCGGGACTTCGTTACGACCTCGTACGTATCGGCATTCCGCCGCTGTTATTCGAACGTGAGGCATATCGGTAGATGAGTTTCCCATCGTGCGGCACCGGTGGCGGTTCGAATGCTAATGCCCGTCTGCGGGTAGTCGATTGTACTTCTCTCTCTCTCGTGACACGCGGAAATAGCCGCCTCTCTCGGCGTGCTCGCGTGTGCCGATGCTCCGCAGACCGGAGGATCGGGGCCGGCATGGAATAGAGAGAAGAAGCTTACGACCGATTTCACTGACCTTCCTTAACCCTCTCGGCGAGACCCCTATTATACTCCGTATAACCACTGAGAGAGAGGATCCGCGTTAAGCTTATTACTTAAGCCGTCGCGAACCCTCCCGGCGAAAAATCCGGCTCGACGGTCGAGTCGCGGTCGGTTGTCGGTCGGGTATGTGAACGTTGACGCAACGTTGGCGCGTCGATTCACGGATTCATAGGCCGGTATTTATAGTCAGATCTTGTATTTAAGGAGGTTCGAGAAGGCTTGGTCAAATATAAACCCTATAAGCGCATGATACAAAAATTGATCGAACTAACAATGCGTGAAATACAGAAATGTCAATAACGTTTAACGCATCGTTTCCGAAATGTTTCATTGTAAACTTATATGGTGCGAGTATATGTAGAAATCTCATTTCTTCTAATTTGACAGTTTATATATAAGATGGAAATTTGAAGAACCGTCTTAATAATAACATTAATATTTAAATGTATTTGAGTGAAGTATCAGTCTATCGGCTTTGAAACGACGAGACCCGAAAGAGCATCGATGATTTTATTGAGTCAAAACCGCCAAGTTCTTTCCGCGAGGGCATTTATCAGCTGTCCGATAGACGGAGTAAAATCAAAGAAAATAATGGCTAATTATTTCGAACATTGAACCTGTACTTGACTTTTTGTAAATAACACTGAATTTCATGAAGAAAGGAGCACCGAATTAATTTGTACACCCAATAATTACACATATCAAATACTTTTCTCTCAGTGCACACGGAAGAAAAATTAGTCCTAAGTCAAGAATAGATATCCTAAAGCAAGAATATTATAATCTTAAAAGATTTTTAGTCTTGAATTGAGTTCAAGTAATACTTGAATCAATATAAATTCAATCAAATCAAGACTAAAAGTCTCCAGAAGACTATGATATTTTTGCTTATATATGAGAATATCTATTCTTGATTTAAGACTCATTTTTTCCCCGTGCGTGAATACCGTCCACATAGCCTGTTTGTCGCTTTTTTTCGCGGAAATTGCGCTCGTACGTAGTCAGTTCGTTCACGTCCTGCACTTGATGAAAAATTACGGTCAAACCTCGCAGACGGACAACACGATAATCCCGATTTCGCGAGCAAGGTCGCGGGAAAAGGGTCTCTCGCCGTCCCACATCGGTGATAGGCGTCTCGCGCACGCGGGAATCCGAACAGCGCACGGTGAAGGAACAACGGGAGAGGGCACGAGGTAGCGGTGAGGTGGGAAAGAGGAGACGACGGGGCAGACGAGGCGGGAAAGGGGGCCTTGAGTGAGAGAGAGAGAGAGAGAGACGCGGTTAACGGTACCTAGAGTAGGCACGAATATCCGCTTGCAAGCTGTCGCAGCTCCCGCCGCGTCATCGTATTGTCATCCGGGTGGAATTGCGAATTTCCACTGGTCGCCAATCTAGTCGAAGATAAAGACGGAGGGAGAGAAAAGGAGAAAGACGAGAGAGGAGAGGAAAAAGAGACTCACCTAAAAGGGGGGGGCCACCCTTCCGTGCCGCGCCCGCGAAAGACCCCGGTCGCGGTGTCCCGATTATTTTAGGCGGTCAAATGATTATTACACGAGGAGAATATCGGCCCGGACCGCGCATGCAAGTGTGAGGAAGAGAGATAGATAGAGAGAAAGAGAGAGAGAGAGAGAGAGACTCTGGGAAGAGAAGATTCCCCTCAAGCGCAGCATTAACAACATAAAGCAAACTAATAGTTTTGATAAACGAACAAGGGAAAGAGGAAGAAAAGATATGATATGATATACAAGTGCATACCGAGCAAGACCGAAAGGTTGGATAATACGTTATATTATAACAGCCGCAAATTCTCTAAATAATAAATAAAGCGAAGTCGAAACACATGCCAATACACATGCGTGTGACTCCGGGAAGAAAAAAGTCAAATGCAAAAAAGAAAGTACGACTATACACGACCGCCATCCGCTCTTCGCTCCAGAGAGAGAGAGAGGGAGAAAGAGAGAGAGAGAGAGAGAGAGACCGTTATTCATTAATTATAGGATATCTACCGGGCGGTCGCGCCATTGGCCAAACACACTCGAAATTACGGCCCATTATCGGAATCGACCGGTGGTCGGCTGATCGGTCGGTCGGTCGGTCGGTGCACGGCTCTAGGGCCTAATTGACCGACAAAAGAAACCGCTAGAAGAAGAGGACGCAACTCGCAAGTCACGAGTCCCCGCGTGTGAGTTCCTGCGGCCTGGTTGTGTGCTGTATACTAGCCGATAATACGCCGTTCTTTCCTTCTTTCTTTTTCCCGCTCGCCCCCTCCTTCTCTCTCTCTCTCTCTCTCTCTTTCTCTCGGTGTCGCTTGTGTTCGTTTGCTGTTCGGCGAGCGCGATTATTAAGACGGCGAATCTGACGGTTTCATCTGCCGATATCTGCCGATAACATCCTCTCCTTGCTCGTTGATGAACGTTTCTAATCAAGGCCGGACAAGACGATACGCGTTTTAATTACTTACCATTAACCTCCGGCGGGATAATGTGTGTGAGAGAGAGAGAGAGAGAGAGAGAGGGGTATTCTTCGGCCAAAGTATTTTAACTTTAGCTGCGCACATTCCGGTCCGGCTGAACATTTCTCGATTTTCTAGTTTTCACATGGCATATTACTTTTTTTCTAAGTATCGGGAAAAATTATATCCTTTACAAGATCGTCTTTGGTAGAAAAACAGAGGTAGATTTTCTCTATCATCTTTTTATGGTCAATTGCAAAAGTTAGTTGACTGGAAAGTTCTAACATTTTGAACTTCAGTAAAACTCGCGCGCCAGTCTCTCTAATTCGCTTCCCCCCCCCCCCCCCCCCC